>NW_006774915.1:319042-319648 GCF_000442215.2 Lipotes vexillifer
CCTCTCCCGTTGCGGAGCACAGGCTCCAGACGCTCAGGCTCAGCGGCCATGGCCCACGGGCCCAGCCGCTCCGCGGCATGTGGGATCCTCCCGGACCGGGGTGCGAACCCGCGTCCCCTGCATCGGCAGGCGGACCCGCAACCACTGCGCCACCAGGGAAGCCCATACAATATATTTTTAACTTTGATAATAACCTCTTCCTAGGGAAGGTTTTTATTTGCTCTAGATTATAATTCATTCTTAGTTCTACAACAGGAAGAAGGAAGAAAAAAATATTGGGATCCTCTTAGAATTTGACAAATAACACAACACAAAGGTGCAGCAAAATATATTTTAAACCACCTGTGCTTTAGTTTTTAATGGGACAAAAAGAAACTATGTAGTAAAAGACTTTTAAGAAATGAAAAATAGTTTGCCTTCCAAAAGCCTAAATCTATCTCAAAGCTGCAGTATAGAAAAATAAGTAGACCTGTGGGCATTAATAAGCAGCTGTAGCACATATATCCACAGAATTAGGGAATAATTTAGCTTCATTAAACAATTGACTATTAAAAAAGTTTAAAAATTGAACTAAAACAAAGATGTCTCAAAATGTACTATTTTCCC
>NW_006774915.1:319658-367506 GCF_000442215.2 Lipotes vexillifer
CCTACAATAAGAGTGATATTTACTACAGCTACAATTATTCTGTGGAAGAAGAGAGAGAACAGTTGCTTGGAGCTGGGAGGAAGAAAAATGGTCAAGCAGGCTCAGGATGCATTTGAATAGAAGGTACACACACACACACACCATCCACAACATGTAGTCCAATAGAAAACAAAAATGGAATAGTAAAAAATAATTTATAACAAGACAGGAAATGAAGTAACACAGGGGGCAAACAGCATGTCAATCTTTACATGAAATTAAAATTGACTACACACTTGAATTAAAAGGCAAAGATTGTCAGATGAATACAACAGCAAGATCCAATTTGATGCATTTTATAAGAGATAGATTTTAAATACAAAGACATAGACAAGTTAAAGTAAGTAGACAGAACAAACAATACAGCAGGCAAAGCCTAAACATAAGAAAGCTAGTATGACCATGTTAATGTCATAGTAGACTTAAAAATATATATTACCAGGATAAAGAGGAGCTCTTCTTAATGACAAAAGTGTTGATTGATCCTGCATGAATTAATGTGTGTACATTTTATAAGAGTGATCCAAAATACAGGAAGCAAAAATTGATGGAACAAGAGAAATAGGCAAATCCACAATCATATCCAGAAATTTTAGCACACCCATCTTTATGATTGAAACATCAGTCAAATATTAGTAAGGCTATAACATAAATAAACAATAGTATCAACCAACTTGATCTAATATTTATGGAACACTATAGCCAATAACTCCAAAATACATATTCATTCCCAGGGCACATGAACAGTAACCATGACAGACTATATACTACATCAAAAATATGTCTCAACACACTCCAAAATACTAAAATCATGCAAAGCACTTTATCGGACCCCAATAGTATTAAACTGAAAATCAATTTTTAAAATACCTGAGAAGCTCCCACAAATATTTGAAAATTAAGCAATACACTTCTAAACAACCCATGAAGAAAAAAGGTATCACCAGGAAGATTAGAAAATATTTCAAACTGAATGATAATGAAAACACAGCATATTAAAATTTGTGGAATGCTGCCAAAGTAAGGAAATTTATGGCTTGAAATGGTTACACTAGGAAAGAAGAAATGATAAAATAAATTACTTGGACTTACATCTTAAGAAACCAATATTATAGTGAGTTCAACTGACAAAGACTGTTCTTGACCGAACTTTAGTCTGGCTGCTCTAAGGCTGCTTCTCAACTAGGCTTCAACCTTGGGCTTTCCTTTTCATCCTTGTTGGGCCTACATGGCCCAGTTTATTAAGAATTTTGTTAAGTCATTTTATGGAAAATCCTCCACCTGCATGATCTCACCTTGATATGAAATTCTTCTTTCCCCCCATTCCCCCAGGTGAGGTCGGATCACTCTGGCCTGCCTTCAGCAAGAATCCTGACAAGTCAATTTAGCCAAAATCCCCCCTTATCCCAATTGTTACCTCTTAGTACTTCTCCATCCACCAGCCTGCCCTGCTCCTTAACTATAAATCTCCATGTGCCCATGCTGTCTTGGAGATTGAGATTGAACCCAATTCTACATGATGTCATTTTCCTCTATTGTAATAATTCCTGAATAAGATCTATTTCTTCCACTCTAACTACTGTCCAGCTCTGTTTTTTCTCTAATACAATCCAAAATAAATAGAAGAAAGAAAATAATAAAGATAGAGGAAATCAATACAATAGAATACTAACAATAGAAAAAAAATCAATAAAGCCATAATTCATATTTTTTGATGAAAATTTTGAACAATCAAAAAAGAGAGAGAAGACCATTGCCATGGAAAGGAATGCACTCTTGATATATTGAACAATGTGAATATGAAACCAATAAGGAGCCTGTGGATCTCCTGGGCAAGGAAGCATTTTTGTGCCCTGTTTCTTGTAGACAAGACTCCAGACTCCATGACATTCCCGGAGTTCCAAAGGGCAGATTCAAACTTTTGCTAATCAGGGGAGGGGTAGCCAAGAAACCACCTGAGGCAAGATTAAAGGGACCAGAGAAGCTCATCAAAATTAGGAGACCACCTGAGACCCTGCACACACCCTAATCTTGTCAGCAACCCCACCCTTGAACTACTGCTATAAAACCCCTCATCACATCCTCCTGAGTTGAGACACACAGTTTTCGAAGACAGGAGCTCTCTGTGTCCCCCTTTGCCTGGCAAAGCAATAAAGCTATTTTCTATTTCACCCAAAACTCTGTGTCCAAGATTCGATTCAGCACTGGTGTGCAGAGGCTTGAGTTTTTGGCATCACAATGAAATCACTGAACTGATTCAGTTCTAGTCACTTATAGACATTGCTTTTAGAGTCTACTACCTCTGACCCCAGATGCTACTTATGAAAGTTTACCATTTGATACTCACAACTTCCCAAACCAAGCCCAAGTTTACTTTTTGGACACAGAGTTTGAAATTTCCAGCTGCCCATGGGAACCAGATACAGTCTAGTCAGTTTTGGCAACATTCATATTCATTGGTCCCAATTTCATCCCCCCCTACACATTTAAATTGTTTAGATAATGTAAACTCCACTGAGGAAAGGGGGAAGGGCTGGTTAATGGGCCCATCACAAATTGGAAGGCTCATAATCTACCTAAATGAAAAATTATTACTCAGTTCAACTAATACTTGCTATAAAAATGTAAGTATACCCAGATATTTTAATTCTTCAAGAAAGGTATGAAATTAAGATTTTAGGTGGTATTTAAATTGCTAAAAATCTCACATTTCTAAGTCCATTTATTTAATAGCACTGTGGTGTGATTAAGATATTTTCAAAAAAATCAGTTTAGTTACAAGTCACAATGAAGAGGACCAATAAAGAATCAGTCATATCAAAATTAACCCCAAGCTCAGAGGACACACATCCCTTCAAATTTTAGAGCCTAAATAACACTTGTTAAAGGAATGCATTAACCTACTTCCTACTGAGTCTGACCAAGTGATAAATTGTGTTTCCTGGTGATATTTTACACATTTTAAAGTGATAATAGTTTCTTCTGAAGACAGTAAACAAACAATATTCCAGGCTGAACAGAGAATTGACAACACAGGAAAAATATTTTATTTGTTGACTAGTAATAGATCTTTGTAATGATTTATAAATCATCCTTGTCAATAATCAAAGTATTTCTCAATAACATTTTGAAACTTTCATATCCCATTCTATATTATCTCACTTGGCCATATTAGCAGACCTAAGATAGAAGACGTCAGATATCATCCCATTGTTTTGTTGAGTAAATGTAAGTGAAACCAAGCAGGACCCTGTGGGGCCCTCCTGGGTACCAAAGCCTTTCTGTCTCTCCTGTTCGTAAGAAAAAGGCTTAAGTCTCCTAGATCTTCCCTGAGTTCCAAAGGGCCGATTCAAACAGTTGCTAATCAGGGAAAGAAGGGAATGAAGAAACAAGGGAGGAACAGTCAGGAAACAATAGTGCAGCCATTAAGCAGGGTCCTAGTTCCTCCTGAAAGAATATACATAACAATACCTCTGAGTTCTTCTGCAGAAGCTAAGGTCCCCACCCATGTGGAGGATGGTAACTTCAGGATGAGCATAAGCAGGTGGACCCCAGACTGCTTGGAATCAGAAGGCTAAAGATTGAGAGTTTAGGAACACCACCCTGTTACTGAAACCACAGAGGACCCTGTGGGTCTCCTGGGCACTAAAGCCTTTGTGTGTCTTCCATTTCTTGATTACAGGAAATATGCTTCATTCAACTTCCATGACCTGAGTTCCAACGAGCAGGTTCAAACAGTTGTTAATTAGGGAAGGGAGGGGATACAGAGACAAAGGAGGGACAGTCAAGAAACAATAGTGCAGCCTTGAGGCAGGGTCCTGGCTCCTTCTCAAGGGATACACATAACAATGTCTTTAAGCTGTTTTTCCAGATACTGAAACCCCCATCAAGTGGGAGAAATTAATAGTATGGTGCCCACAAGCATGTAGACCCCAGAGCAGTTGGAACCAGAAGATTGATGATGCCAACTCCCTCTTACCTCCCCACCAACCAATCAGAATAATGTCCACGAGCTGACCATGCCCTCTTTGAACCATGACTATAAGACTTCTCACTACCCCCTCCAGGTTGGGACATATGGTTTTGAGGACACTAGCCTGCTGTGGTCCCCTTTGCCTAGCAAAGCAATAAAGCTATTCTTTTCTACTTCACCCAAAACTCTTTCTCTGAGATTTAATTTGGTGTCAGGGTACAGAAGCTGGATTAGGCCTCATTACCTCACCACCAACCAATCAGAAGAAAGTCACACACCTGCCAGCCTTGCCCCCACATTTGTCTTTAAAAACTCTTCCGTGAAACCCATCCAGGAGTTTGGCTCTTTTGAGTGTAAGCCACCCTTTTTCCTTGCTTGGCCCTGCAATAAACTTTTCTCCTTTCCAAACTCCAACATTTCAGTTTGTTTGGCCTCACTGTGTATCAGGCACACAAATTGCTTTACATTACATAGCAGGGCAGAGGCAACCAGGGGAGGTCCTGAGCCTTCAAATACCTAATCCAGTGAATGTGCTTTCCTTCAGACCAGAGAACACAAACCAGACACCTTTAGGCTGTTATCTGGCCTGCAGGCATTTCTCTGACTCACACAGTTTCAGTACACACTTTTAAATTATGTGACACATTTACCAATTCACAGATTTCACATAAAATTTTAATTACATACCTCTTTATTGGTTTAAAAATTTGGGAGTTCCACCGGCAAAATCTGTAATTGGCTCCTGAACACAGAGTGCAAGGAGAGATGGATGAAAGAGGCAGATCATTCCAGAATGGTAGGTGGCAGGTTTAATAAATAAGAGGCTTATCTTGGGTGACCACAAATGAGTAGGTCTCCCTGCTCACCCAGTTCAAATGGGCTCTCTCAAGGTTGTTAATGGCTTGGCTGTGGAAACTGTGGGCAGAACATATATCCCAAAGACAAGGAAGGGGATGAGAAGCCTTCTACTGCCCAGATCAGTGGGTGGTCATGTCCTCTCCATGGCTTCCTCCAATGTACTCTTAAATAATTAAATATATGAGAATACTCACCCTCTCAGATATTAAAAATCAGGCTTAGGGCTTCCCTGGTGGCATAGTGGTTGAGAGTTCACCTGCTGATGCAGGGGACACGGGTTTGTGCCCTGGTCCAGGAGGATCCCACATGCCATGGAGCGGCTGGGCCTGTGAGCCATGACCACTGAGCCTGTGTGTCCAGAGCCTGTGCTCCACAACGGGAGAGGCCACAACAGAGTGATCATTTATCTAGGTAGCTTATATGCTTTCCAATGTGCTATGGGTTCCATTGACCAGCCTTCAGATACAGTTGGATCTATCTGGATGCTGCGGGGTCCTACAGTTTTAGATCCTGCATTAGACTGTATTGCCCCTCAGAGACCTAACCTCATGCCTCAGCTTTATCCAATTCCTTGTCATACCCTGTCTTTAAATTCTCCTGACTTTTAGGAAGTAACCAGGGATAATCATCATCAAAATCTAGGGTTCACTTGGCTCTGCCTCTCCTGTTCATTGGGATGACTGTTCAGAATCACCTTTGCCATATATCCTATATGATCATTCCTGTCTAAAATGGACACACCTATTCTGAAGTCCAAAACATTTACTTCACAACTTACTCTGCTTATCTTTTCTAATTTCCCTTTAAAATATATTTATATAACTCAGACTGATTTAATATGTAAATATTACTGCAACGAGAGCTTTACGAAGGCAAAAGCTGTGTTATTGACTTTGCAGTCCTGGTTCTTCAAGCAGCCCTTACACCCCACAGATGCTCAATAGAGAAATGTTGAAGGGAAAAAATCTTTTTCCATAACTAGGTCCTTGCTCTTCACAACTTGGTCTTTGTCAACTTGGGTTCAGAAATTTTCCTAAAAGATACCATACTTTAGTGGATAATCCATTCTCCAAAATTTAGTGTCTTTGTGACTTTTAACATGTCATGTAACACAAACTGAGTTTTCCCTATTTTACTGATAAAATGAAAATGATACTATTATGCATACCTCAGAAGACTTAGCTAGGATCAACTCAGGAGCTAGAAAGCACTTTTTGGATAAACTACTGTGAAAACTTGTGTTATGATAGTTTGTGTATTGTATGTCCCTCACTGAACTTTCCCTGGAATTGTGAGCAGAGTTTGATTGACATATATGAAAATGCACTTTGCAGGCTGAGTTCATTTCATTAATGATTTATCTTTTTTTTAATAACTCAAATGAAAACTCTTTGAACTAGATACTTAAATCCATAAAAACATTTTATTTGGGGATTGTAAGTTGTGTAACGCAAAAATAAAATCCTTGAACCTCCAGGAAACTGGCTGTGAAAAAGTACCTCTAGCCTGTTTTTTCCTTTTCTTTGGCCAATACTGGTGTTCATGAGATAAACCTATCCAGGTGAATAAGTACTATGATAAGCAGATTCTCTTCAGTTATTAAAAGAATCTCACACCTTCACTCCTAAATCACAAAGTGGTGGGAACTCTGCTCAGAGTTTTCAATGAGAAAATCCCTATATCACAACCAGTATGTGGATTTAGGCAGCAAAGTAACTTTACTTAAGGCAGTGAATTAATCAGCCAATTGGGAGCAGGCCCACTTTCCTTGCACTATGTGATAGAGACAGAAGTAGTTAGAATTTTGAATAGAAATGGCAAAGAGATTGTAAATTAGATGCCTCCCAAAGCAAAGCACAATGAATCTTTCCTCACTCTGGCCCTTTCTCCCTTACTTTCCCTGCCTTTTCTATCTCTTATGCTCTATTCTTAGTTAATCTTGATAAAATAATTTTCTAGGTGAGTATTTTTTTTTTCTATCAAGTTCCATATCTCTGTCTGGTGAGTTAGTAAGTAGGTCACTTCCTCCAATTCCATTTCTGATTCAGTTGAAAGCCCCAATGCTCACTATCTGAATTGCAAGAAGATAAAGCCCAGCTCTCTAAGAGCATATTGGTGTACTTCTGAAATTTTAAAGACCAATTGTACCACTCTTTGCCTGCAGCATTCTCTCCTCCCCAGAGCTCTTACATACCTGCTTTTGCCTCCTCAGGACACCTGCACCTTGACCAATCTCTTTTTCCCATGGTTTATCAATGCCCTTCTGAGTTCTCTCCTTTCCTGTTCAGTATGGATCCCAAGGTCCAAGGCCTTGATTCCACTCCCAAAGCAGTGCTAGCTTCTCATTCTTCTAACACACTGACCCTCTCTGTCTCAATCCAGCTGTAGGTCTTCTTGCTATCTAGACTACGGATCCCATTGGGAGAGAAAAAAACATGCAAAATCTTTGATTAATACTAACACAAATCCATGATTTCCAGCCAATGATGGCTTGTCTTTGTCACTCTGCACACCATTCCTTCTCTTGTTTTTCTATTTGTTTCCAACATTCTCCTCCAATTCCCAGAGCACCTACTGTGAACCTCTATCAGTCTCCTCAAGCTCATTCTCTATACTCTTCCCTGTTTTCTTCCCTGAACAATAGAGTTCCCCATGTCTTAGTTTCCAGAGCAAAGCAGAGGATCTGGCTCATTTCCCTCAACTCCAACACTTCTTAAGAACACATCTAAATCTACTTGTTTGCTCCCAGCTTTCATTTATTTGTATGTGCATTTGTTTATGTAATATATAGTTTTCAGGATTTATCAGAATACTAGAGAATATATGCAAAAGATCTGTTGCTCATTTTAAGCTTATTAATTTTGGAACTCCAGAATTATTTTTATTTGGACCCAAGTCAACACACACAATAAACACAAAACTTTTTGATTGGGTGTGAAGTGTTTATGCCTCTTTACTCTCTTTCAGAACAATTATTAACTTACAGTGGTCCTTCAAAATCTAGTTCCATTTGTTTATTACTTTACTTTTTATTATATTTTATTAACCAAACTTGAATTCAAAGATATTTAGGAGATTTGTTGAAGGAGTCCATAGGGTCTGTGAAGTCCCTATATCTGAGTGCACTATTTTGGGGTATGTGACTATTTTTATAATAAATTTACTGAGTTTTAATTCATATATATTAATGTGAGGTTTGACAAAACAAGAAGTACACCTGTGTAATTACCACCATGAAAAATATATAGAACATTTTCATCACTCCAGAAAATTTCCTTCACTTCCTTGTAGTCATTGCAATCTGTCATTATAGCTTAGTTTTGCCTTTGGCATGGAAATAGAATCATACACTATGTACTCTTTTATATCTAGCTTCTTTTACTCAGCATAATGTTTCTGAGATTCAGTTATATCATATCAATAATTATTTCCTGTTTATTATTAAGTAGAATTCTGTTGTATGGATATATGTATTTGTGACTTTTTACAGAGATTGTGTTCTTGGTTTTTACATCAGAGTGAGTTTGTGGTTTTCATTTGAACAGAATGTTATCCAAAAGAAGTATAAGAATCTGTGCTCTAGAGAAAGCTCACAGACCCCCTGTCCTATCCCAATGCTAGGGGAAAGCTTCTGATATGAATCAGCAACAAAATGATGTCTTCTGTGACATGTAGGTAGTCAGTCCACTGTCCTAGCTACTGGAATTTTAATCTGCAAAACAACTGAACAGGACAACGTCTATTTGTCTTATTTGTATTATTTCTCTTGTATCCTTCTTGGAAAGGAGACTCTCATCTGGGAGGCAATTTCTTCCCTAAAGCTTGGGAAAGTCAAACAGGATCAAGATAAGGACAGGGTCCTGCTCATAAATCGAGAAATCTTCTTAGGCCTGTTTTATTGATCTCTTGGGATAAGTGTTAATAATCATTGCTAGAAACACATATTTTTGCCCAGTTTAGTGCAGTACTGAAGGATATATAAAGGAAATTTGAGGTACAGAGTTTAATTTTCAATTAAGTATATATCAGACTAGAATATTCTCTGCAATAAGCACATCCCTCCATGAGATAAAGTGATGAGAATACAGCTACCTATCAAATATCAGGGATTTACAATTGAAGATGATTTAGTGATCATGGGTGAGACCAGACACTGATACAACTAACAATGCAAAGACTGGAAATACTTTGAGGTCATCGAGTCAAATATCTTCCTCCTAAACCTTAAGATCTGGCATAGTCTTATGAATATAAAAATATATAAAAATCAATGATCAATTGAAATTAACCGTTCAGAAATTTCCAAGTCCCTAAAAATACATTTAAACATTTTTCCTCCTTTCCCTCTCACAAACTTGGAAATTAAGCCTAAAGGCAATTGCTTAGTAATCTAAAAACTGTCTGGCAGTCTAGGAATTATTTGTCTACTTTGTAAATGATGAATGGTTCCATCAAAAATTAGTAAGTTCATCTATAGCTGTGAAAAATAAAATAAGATAAAATAAAAACTAGTCATGAATGGTTTTTGTGTTGCCTATTATAGATAATATTGAGAATGCTTCTTTTTGAGAATACTTATATTTCCTATATATTACCCAGGTAACCTCATTTGCTCTTTCACTTTGCATGTGATAAAGTTTTAAGGAACACATGTGTATAATACTTTTAAAGAGAGAATTTAAATAGGGTTTTGGGTTTTCTCCATAATTATATTTATCTTTCCTTTTAATTCTGCTGTGTTATTATTAGACTGCATTTAATCTGCACTAGATTACTTGTCCCCATATTTCTTCTTATTTCACTTCTGATTTGGACACATTTGTAGAGTAAAATTTCTACTTTCTACTCTAAATGAGATAATCTAGATTTGAAGGTGAAATGGAACTCTCATTACACAGTGCCATTAGCTACCAAAGATACAGTTTTCCAAAGCATGAAGCATGAAGTACTTAGATCTTTCCTGAATAGTTTTTGCTGGATGATGAATTGATGCTGTGCCACTTCTAAAATATCAAGCTGTGCATGTTATTGGGTATCAGAAATACAGTATCTTATACAGTTTCACTGGTTGTTAAATGCCAATGTTCTGTCTTTGAAAGAGCACATTATTTTCTTGCATACAAAGGACATTTTAATTAGAACCATTGTTTCATAGAGTTTTAAGGATATTATATTTTTTAAACATCACTAAGAAGGGCAATGTTATTAATACCAAATATTTGAACAATGTGTATAGCCACTTATTTTAATAACACTATTTGGTAAGGAGCTATGTTAATATTAAATATTAAGCACAAATATTCAAAGTGAATGATCTGTTGAAATTTAAAAGTCTCTTTCCTGTCTTTTTAAAATTGTAGCTCATAAAGCATTTTTCTTCCAATAAATCAAGTAAAATTAAATATGCCTCTGAATATTCAGGTTGTCTGTCAATAATTAAATCAGTTAATTTTACCTGAAAACAATAATCCTTCCATCTGATTCACTTTTATTCCACTCTTAAACCACACATATCCGTAAATTCTGCTTTTTAAATAACTCATACTTTATCATCCTCACCACTTCCTGATTTAAATGCCTAAGAAATCATCCTTAGAAATATAATGGGATGCTAAATTAACTTCCTATTGTCTCAATTTGGATGAGAATCCAAACTTAGGATGAAGTTACAGATATTCCCCAAATGTCAAACACAAGTCTTGCTGCAGGAATGGAAATTCAGTTTATTTCCACACAGGGTGATATATAGGGAAAAGCAGGAGACTAATTTGAGGAGGGAAATATTAGAGAATTATTTTAAGGGAGTTGTCTATGTGCTGTGCTTCCTCCACTCCTCTTGCCCACAACCAGTTCAAGTCAACTGATTTCAGGAGACCTACTTTGTCCTTATCTGTGTCCCTTGGTCTTTCAGCAGCATGGGGACTGGTGTCTGGCACTCTTCAGTGAAAATCTAAAGGTGAGAAGATAGTTGCATCTGTCTCTGATGTTGGAACTATGATCAACTCGCACTCCTAGAGTGACCGGATTGTATGTGTACATGTTAAGGAGTGGAGTTGGAGACCCACATATATGAATTCTGAGTGAGGAGACTCCAGTAACAAGAGTCTTTGCTGGATGTCCTATCATGAGCCATCACCCATTTTGAGAACTGTGCAATGTTGGAAGTCACTCATCTATAAAGCACCAACCAAAGTACCTTTTGTGTGCTGAGGCAGCATATGAAACTTTGCCAGAAAATTTCCAGAAGCTGGAGTAAGATATCATCAGCTCTACAAAACTTTGCCATTTTTCTTTAATCCCCATCCTACTTCCCACATTGTCATCTGCCAAGTGTGAGTCAGGCCTGAAATTTTGTGGCGTGGAATATGTATTAACTTGAATTAGACCTATAGTAGTTGAAATTATATGAAATTAAATTGTTTCTTAATACATAAAAGTGAAGGAAAAAAGCTCTGAGATTTGCATGAAGTAATGCCCAAATGTAGGATAGATATTAAGCACATTTGAAAGCCACTGATAAAAAGACATAAAACCTTTTTCAGAATGAAATAATGCCATCTACAACAACATGGATGGACCTAGATATTATCATACTAAGTGAGGTAAGTCAGACAAGGAAAGACAAATACCATATGACTTATACATGGAATCTAAAAAATAAAAATAAAAAAAAAGATACAAATGAACTTATTTTCAAAACAGAAATAGATTCACAGACTTCAAAAACAAACTTATGGTTACCAAAGGGGAACCATGGGGAAGGGGGATAAATTAAGAGTTTGACATTAACATATACACACTACTATATATAAAATGGATAATCAACAAAGACCTACTGCAGAGCACAGGGAACTCTACTCAATATTCTATTACAGATTATTACAACCTATATGGGAAAAGAATCTGAAAAATAATAAATAAATAAATAAATAAATAAATAAATATATATATATATATAAATGAATCACTTTTCTGTGCACCTGAAACTAACACAATGTTGTAAATCAACTGTATGCTAATATAAATGATCAAATTTGAAAAAAAGAAACACAACCTTTTTCTGCATTGCAGCCTGTTGAATCCAATCCATTTCCTAGTTTCATCACGAATAAAGGACAAATAGAAGTGCTGAGGGAGCTACTTTACATAATAAGCAGCTTGACCCCAGAGGGACCTCACCCATGATAGACCATGCTGTTACCCAAACTATATACTCAAGTCATATGATTTCTTAGAGAAGAATTTAAACAAATCGGGTTAGAAGTCTGCATATCCAGATGTGGGCACAAGCATAAACTGTACAACTGGTGGGTGTCATAGAGGGATGGCATGAGAATATAAATTTGTGAATATTGTGGAGTCAATTTTTTAAATGGGCTGGGAGGGTTTCTGAAGTAGGAGTAGGGATATTTGCTCATCCTCACTGCCTTTCACTCCTCCATCTATTTATACAAAGCCCTGAGCAGACTGGTATTAAGAAGCTTTCACATTACTTTTAAGGGTGGGACTAGAGAGCTACAATGAAAAAGAGAGAGTAAAAATCGCTACAGCTCATAATCCATAGGATTTATGCTGGTTTTATTTCTAAAACAGACCAGTAAAACTGGACTAGGGTTGCAGTAGCTGGGAATTGTACAGTAGATTTTCAAAGATCTGATTCATGTATCTTCTTTTAGGTTTAGAATCATCTTTCACTGTACTTTTAGTTATTTCTACTATTCAAAAAGTACTTTAACAGGAAACTTTAAAAAATATTTCTTTCTATTTATTGCTTTTTGCTGTATGTTCCTGTTGTAACAGAAAGTGAAAATTCCCCAATGTACCCTGTTTGAGTTCACTTCACCATTTATCATCCCTGCATCTTCTAATCTCAGGCTCCATTTTCGTCAGTAGTGGCTCTGGCTCCTAGCAGAATTCCATGACAGAATCGTTGCACAAACTTTTGAGTAGTTACTGATGGCTCTTCTATGCTCTTTTCAAATCCCATGTAAAATTGTCAAGCAAGTTTATAGATGTCATTTTTCTTTGGCATGTCTGTTGGATTTTTATGTCTATATGAACTTTTGTAAAAGTTATCCTCTGCTCTTTTTCAAAGGTACAAATTTAACACATCTACATGGTGTCTCTAATAGCCCTCACACAAGTCATTAATGTTTTATTTTGTCAGGTGAAATTAAAAGAAAAAAATCCACGACAATATGCTTATAAATACTATATGAAAACACATGTACACACACAAGAGGAATATGCATGTACATTAAATTAAATAGATCAGTATGAATGGATTTTATGAGCACACTAGTACATAAGTGTTATTTTTCAAGGTTGTTTTAATTTTACATAATTTAGAATTAGTATTCTTGAAGTGGTATATAAAGAGAAGGTGATGAAGTAAGAATATTTGAATTGTGAGTTTTCCTCTTGCCCTGGCTGCTGGAATTCATTGTCCTGCTTTCCCTAGAACTCCCAGCCCACCCATTTCCTATTTCCTGATCAAGATCATGTTTATAAGTGGGTGGACTTTTTCCAGCTCAGTCCTAGCCCCTCTCTTACAGTTTATATTATCTCCTTATATAATCTCATTCACAAGCAGACCTTCAATAACCAACCACACTCAGAAAACTACCATTTATCTCTTTAGCATAGACGTCTCCTCTGAACTCCAGACCCATATGTCTAACCACTTGGCTCAAAAGAATTTCAAACTCAGTTTAATATATTCTGCTACAACATGTGGCTCTTTAGGGAGAAGTGACTCATATAAAATTGTCACATGGTGAGGTTGATGTAAATTTAAAGTGAAAGTCATGTTGGTTCATATGTAAATTTTCCCAGCATAGTATACATCAAAGTAATCAGTAACAAGCTACTTCACAATTAAAAAGGTAGCCTTAAGAAGACATAAAAATCTTAAGGGTAAGCTGAAAATTCTGCCAAAGTGCAATTAATAGCTGGCTTGACAATTTTAAGAATCACTAAACTTTCCACAGCATTGAGCTGACAGTGGACCTGGGAGTTCAGGTTAAGAAGATTCAAAGGCATTTCCCCCTGTATTAAAAAAAAAAAAAAAAAAAAAAAATGCTGAAGTCTACAACCTGCGTCAGATTTTCAATTAAAAAAAAATTGTCTTCAATAATCCCTTGAAATAAGAAACACAAGTTCCCATATTTAAAACTATAGGGGGCCTCCTAGTCAGACATGCTGAGGACAAATGTCAGTGTTGATAATAGTATTAGAATTGTGACGGGTTTTGTTTTGTGTGCCTTGCATACATATTTCATAGATAATGAGTAGTCTCCCTTAACTGCATTTATTTTCTGTAAGTGTTATTATTTACACAGTATGATTTTTCAGAATGCAAGGTATATTAGTAATGCATTTGTGGCATTATATCTTATGGCAAAATAAAAAATAGAATCTGAGCCACCCCTCTCTAATCTGGTTCCCTTCCAGATTTCTGTATTTCAGTGAATAGTACATAAATAACTTCTGTACATCTTTTAGAAATGATCACTAACATCTATTCAGAAAGCTGTCTCTGTCTTTTTCCTCATGCTGTCAACTCCTAGGTATGTAAATTCACTGATTCACTGTATGTGTCTTCTTTTCAACACTTGACTTGGTTAAATATTGTCTGTGTTAGTGTTTGTGTGTGTGTGTGAGTGTAGTTGGGGAGGGATTGAGCATGTTTATTTAACTAAGGTCTGTCTATTCTGAAACACTGTAAATTCCATTAGGGTGAAAGCAGTGTTTTTTGTTTTGTTTTGTTTTTTGTTTTTTACCATTTCTTTCCAAAGTGCCTCATGCAGTGGATATGATCAATCAATATTTGTTGAGATGTGTTGAATGAATAGATACCATGGGGAAGAGAGTGCAGGGAGACTGCATGACTTCATGACTCTGACTTGCTCAATTCTGGGTTAGAAATAATAAAGCTACATAAAAGATATTATGGCTTTAAAAGGCAAAATATTTAGAGGTCAGATTAACCAATCAATTGTAACATATTAATTTTCTCAGTAATATTTGAACTGCACTTCTATTCACTGGAAATTAGGTGCAAAATTAAATAATTATAAAATGTTTATTAATCAGTTGATGGACACTTGACATTGCTTCTAAATCTTGGTTATTGTAAATAGTGATGCATATGAAGTTTGAGATGAATTCATCGTTTTGAATTATTTTTTTCACTTTTTCCAGATGTTTATCCAGGAATGGAATTGCTGGATGCCTATCTTTTTGCAGAATGCGTATCTTTTTGATTTTAGCCATTCTGACAAGTGTGAGGTGATATCTATTTGTAGTTTTCATTGGCATTTCTCTAATAATTAGTGATGTTTAACATCTTTTCATGTGCCTGTCAGCCATCTGTATATCTTCTTTGGAAGAATGTCTATTCTGGCCTTCTGCCCATTAGAAGATATTATATATATATATATACAGTAGATTGTTACACATAAAACAAGAATGAAATTCTGCCATTTGCAGCAAAGTGGATGGCCCTAGAGAATACTATGCTTGATGAAATAAGTCAGACAGAGAAAGACAAATACTGTATAATATCACTTATATGTGAAATCTAAAAAATAATATAAATGAATAAACAGAAACAGACACAGAAAATAAACTTGTGGTTACTGAAGGGGAGAGAGAAGGGGAAGGGACAAATTATGTGTATGTGATTAAGAGGTACAAACTAGTATGTATAAAATAAATAATCAACAAGTTTATATTGTATAACATGGGGAATTATAGCCATGATCTTATAATAACTTTTAATGGAGTGATCTATAAAAATACTGAATCACTATGCTGTACACCTGAAAATAATATAATACAGTAAATCAACTATATATCAATAAAAATAATTATAAAATATTCAGATATTACAGACAACACTAAAAACACATATAATAGAAACTTATTACATTTTAAAGTTTAAAAGAACTTTTAAAAAAAGATTGTGATTAAATGAAGAAAAGTTATCAGAATTAGAAAATCCAGATTTTAGAACCAGTTTTACTGCAAGGAAACTAGTCAGTAATCACTCTCAATTTTAGTTTCATTTATTGTAAAATGAGTAGCTCAGATACTTGATTGTTGTTTTTATAGCTTTAAAATCATCCAAGGTCAAGCAGTTCCTAAGATATAGCAAAGGAAGTAAAACAGATTTTGCCAGACTCCTTTCCTAAGTATAATACTTTCAAACAAACCAAGAAACAGTACTGGACAAAACAAAACAGTAAATAATTTTATTAAGTCATTGAGTACAAAATTAATTGCTTAAATGCTTCAAAACAGAATGACTTTCAAACAATATCAAAATATCTTGTGCTATAATTAGAAGTTGTGTTGAAATTTTAAAGATAAGTAATATTTAGAAAAGAATGGGCCTATCAGAAAAAGGAAAAGTAAGATGTGATGGAAAACATTGTGTGGTAGTCAATAAAAAATAAAATCACATAGATAAAAATATGACCCAGTTTTGAAGGTTTCTAAATATAGTCATAGACATTTGTACTTGACAATAGAAGAAATACAAAGAAGCTTAAACACTAAAATTTAAATCAAATTGTAGCATTCATCATATTATGCTTTTATACCATAGGCTTCCTTTGGGTCTTGGATAACACAAAATTTATTTTCCTTTGTGCAATTTTCCTTAAGCTTCAGAAAATATTTCAATTTTGAATTAATAATTTCATATAAAAATATATACATTACTAAGGAGTCCCTATTACTGTGCATTATCAAATAAATTAATGGATCTTTTCCCTCTGGTGTCCTTTAGTCTGTCACACAAATGAATTTATCACAGTGATTGACATCAGCAAGATAAGCAAAAAAATGTTTATTGATAAATGAATGAATGGATATTCTAGAAAGCCACAGAACTAGCAAGTAAAGATGATTAATCCCCAATTCAGGAGGGTCTTTTTGTCCTTTTGTTTTCAGTAAAAAACAGATTAGATTGGGTGCAGATGTTTTACAACCCTTAGAACCACAGGAAGCATCATGCTGTCAAGACCTCTAGCTTTTTCTACAAAACGATTTTAGGAACAATACATATTTGCAAACACAAATGGATTTATAGCATGTTGGTGTGATTCCCACAAAGAAAAATGAAGATCGAAATCCTGCACTAGCTCTTAAATATTATTGTTCTTGTCACTGGTGGATATGTTATTTCTTTTCTTCTGCATCTCTTCCCACAACAAACAGGAACTGTTAGTGTAGATATATTCTCGTGCCTGAATACCATTTAGGTCATTACACTACATTTTATAACAACATTCCTCATAGAGTCAGAATATAAGTATGTGATTATGGTGGAGACATTTCTGTGGTGGAATAGAATTGAGACCTCCACCCCAAGTTTTAGAGGCATGACAATAAAGACAGTTTGTTCTGTCCCTAAAGAAACCACAAGTGCTCAAAAGCTCTCGCTTATCAGTAAGAAAGTAAAAGCTTCAGAAAAAAACAGGAGTGTATGACAGTGTAAAAGTCATTGGGCAACAGAATTAGCTTGTTTTTTCCTATATTAATAATCTAATTCTCTTACATATTCATGAAACTTGCTCATTTTCAGTACCCTAAAACACAGACAAGAAAGTTAGCTGTTTTTACAAGAAGCAGGAAGTAAAGTAACACTTTATACACTTTAGTTTTATATCTACACTTGCTTTATTTTTGTTATCTCAACAATCATTTCAACAAAAATTACATAGGAAAAACTTTGAATACAAATGTGAATGAACTATATTTAGAAAACTTCCAAACATTACTGAGAGTTCTAAAAGGAAAAGTCAACAAACATACAGAGATATTACATAATACAGGAAAAATGAATATTGAATCTGTCCTGAATATTACAGAAATATGATACAAACTAATACTCATTATTTCCTTATTGGCATCTAAAAATGATGCTATGGTGTACCAGAAAAAGTAGTGAGCATTAAATAATAAATACATTTTTTGAAAATAGAAAGAGACTGTGTATAAAGTATTAAAGTATATGGCCAAGAAGGAATAAATTAGTAACTGAGTAAATGAATAAGCAAATGAATGAATGGATCCTTTAACTGACTCTAGGATGCTTTTCTGAAGACAAGGTATGCATATATCCTGCATCAGGATCACCTGGGGTGCTTGCCAATATTGTAGAATCATGGGCTCCACTTCAGAGAACTAAAGAAAAGTCCAGGAAGAGCAAACAGAGAATCTGGAATGGTCTTTCTCAGGATACATCATGACAGATGACTTTCAAATCCTTCTTTTTCTGGAATGGGCTTATTTATTACCATTATCTCTGTAACCATGGTCTTTACCAAGTAGTGAAATAGAAATCAAATTATAAGATAGCATATAAAAATAAACAATAATAATAAAGAAAAACAATAGAAGATACCAAAATTATAGAAAAAAGTAAAAATGCTTAAAGAACTATGAGAAGATTTAAAAGAAGGGGCTAAATCATAAACAAATGAATGGGTTTTAAAATAATAGTATGGAAACTGATAAAACATGAAAATAAAAAAAAGTAAAAGGAGACAGAGAAAGACAAATATCACATGATATTGCTTATATGTGGAATCTAAAAAACTGGTTCAAATGGATTTTTTTTTTTTTTTTTTTTTTTTTTTCCCGTGATCTTGGAGTCTCTGTTTCTCTACCTGATCTCTGCAAGAAGCATAGGTCCTGAACAAAGTCTGAAGAGATCTGGAGCTTCTGAAGTTGAGGTCCCAACCTTAGTAACTTTGTGATTAAGAATGGTAGAAGCATAATAAATAAAGGTGGTAGTGATAATAATACTCATGTTCATAATAACAGCCAATACTTAGAGTTTACCAAGACAGTATTCTAAACATTTTGCTTGCATTGACTCATTTAAAACTTACAACAACCTTATAAAGTTACTACTATTGTTAACCTCATTTTAAAGATGAAGAAAGCAAGGCCAGGAGAGGTCAAGCTACTTGTCCAAGTTTGATTATGATCAAATAAGAAAATAAAAACAATAATCCTGTACTGCCTATCTCTAACCTAACCACAGAATGGTTTAAGTGTTAGTGTTACTCAACTGCCTGGTAAGATACAGTGATGGAGTTAATAATTACCTGGCTTCCAGTTGTATAAGCAGTCTGGAAGAGATGAACCACATTGGATAAGCAGACCCTTTCTGTTGATGAGAAGGAAGTACAGGGACAGGTAAACCACTGGTCTACTAATCCCTAGATATGGGAGAAAGACATGGCTCATCCAATTTACCTGTTCTTAAAAGTAAGGAACTGAAGGTGGGGTTGTAGTATATCATTTCGTGTTCCAAGAGTTGCTCACATGGCATCTACTGACAACCTGTCCCAGACAAAGAGAGATTATATGGTCCTTGAGAAAGACCTGCCCTGGAAACAAGGGTTCTAGTGCCTTAAGGGCATGATGTTGCCACCACTTCATTCTCTGCCTTTTGAAACAAAATAAATGCCTCTTCTCTGTTTCTCCTTCACTCACTCACTTCCTCCTTCTTATCTGGTGGTAAATAGATAAACCAGCATACATGTATGGATTAGTGAAGAGTATCATAATCTACTTAGCCAACTCATGAACAACTGTCTAAATTATCTAGAATATAAAATGTGTGCATATAATAGACCTTAATTAACAAATATAATTTTAGCTACTAATTTTCAGGCCTCACACTGGTCAGACCCAAGCATATTGATCACTGGGTTATTGAGACTAGAGAATGGAGGAGAATACTATGGTTCTCCCTCTCTCCTTCTTCTCTAAATATGTTTGCAACATTCTTTTCTCTTTCACTCAGCACAAAGTCCTTTAATGGGAAAATAATATATTTGCAGTCCTTCATTCTTAGAGAAAACTGTCACTTAGAGATCTCTTTTACTAAATTCTCAAATATTTCCATTAATTTCTTCCAGAAAGCCTCAGGCATGTGCTTCATTTTATGTACTTTTTAAGCCATATATTGAGACCTACAATAATTTGCCATACTGGATCACCCACGGAATATCTGAAAGCTACCCAACAGTGCATGAATTTTAAAAGCTTTTGCACAGCAAAGGAAACCATAAACAAAACAAAACAACAGCCCTCAGAATGGGAGAAAATATTAGAAAATGAAGCAACTGACAAGGGATTAATCTCCAAAATACACAAACAGCTCATGCAGCTAATAATAATAATAATAATAATAACCCAATAAAAGAAAATGGGCAGAAGATCTAAATAGATATTTCTCCAGAGAAGACAGACAGATGGCCAAAAAGGACATCAAAAGATGCTCAACATCACTAATTAGAGAAATGCAAATCAAAACTACAATGAGGCATCACCTCACAGCAGTCAGAATGGGCATCATCAGAAAATCTACAAACAATAAATGCTGGAGAGCATGTGGAGAAAAGGGAACCCTCTTGAACTGCTGGTGGGAATGTAAATTGATACAGCTACTATGCAGAACAGTATGGAGGTTCCTTAAAAAAATAAGAATAGAATTACCATATGACCCAGCAATCCCACTACTGAGCATATACCCTGAGAAAACCATAATTCAAAAACAGTCATGCACCACAATGTTCATTGCAGCTCTATTTACAATAGCCAGCACATGGAAGAAACCTAAATGTCCATTGACAGACAAATGGATAAAGAAGATGTGGTACATATATACAATGGAACAATGGAATATTACTCAGCCATAAAAAGGAACAAAATAATGCCATTTGCAGCAACATGGAGATTGTTTCTTTGCCACAACCTAGAGATAGTTATACTGAGTGTAATAAGTCAGACACAGAAAGAAAAATATCATATGATATTGCTTATATATGGAATCTAAGAAAAAGTGGGGGAGACACATGAACTTACTTACAAAATAGAAGTAGAATCACAATGTATAAAACAAACTTATAGTTACCAGGGGATGGGAGGGGAGGGATAAAATGGGAGATTGGATTGACATATACACACTACTATATATAAAATAGATAGCTAATAAGAAACTGCTGGGCTCCCCTGGTGGCGCCGTGGTTAAGTCTGCCTGCCGATGCAGGGGACACGGGTTCGTGCCCCGGTCCGGGAAGATCCCACATGCCGCGGAGTGGCTGGGTCCGTGAACCATGGCCGCCAAGCCTGCACGTCCAGAGCCTGTGCTCTGAATGGGAGAGGCCACAACAGTGAGAGGACCGTGTACCGCAAAAAAAAAGAAAAAAGAAAAGAAACTGCTGTATAGCACGGGGATCTCTACTCAGTACTCTGTAAGGCATAATGGGAAATGAATCTTAAAAAAAAAGAGTTACTATATGTATAACTGATTCATTTTGCTATACACCTGAAACTAACAAAACATTGTATGTCAACTATTCTCCAATAAAAATTTTAAAAATATACAATAAAATTTTAATTATCTGTTTTCCTTCCTATTTTGCCTTCATTATATTGCCTATTTAATGCCCAGCTATGTTCTTAAGAAAGCTTTCTTCCTCTTTTATTTACTGGTCGTTATTTCTAGACCATCAGATATATCTCCAAACACATTCTTTAATTCCGTGTTACTTTAAACTTTGCATTTGTTTCCTTGAAATACATATAATAAAACATGAAACAGTTCTTTGATTTTTTGATGCTTTAGCTAATAAAATGTTGGTAGGTGATGGGAAGTAAGTGAGCAACATAAAATATAGCCTTACAATTCCTAGGCTTACCAACATTGGCTAGGTTTTTCTCAAGGATAGGAACCAGGCCTGGTACCCCTGTAATAACCAGTATTTTTCTTGGCACACAGAGCAGAAGCTTAATAAATGGATCAGGTTGTTGTAACTAACTTTCCTTCTTTGATTTTTATTTGATTATTTTTAGGGTTATTTTTGGACTATTCAAATTATTTTAAAAATTAATAAAAGAGCAGTACAATATTTTGAAGGGTCAAAAGGAGGAAACTGTAAGAGTTTTAAAAAGTGAAAAATGGGAAGAAGAAAGTGTTTAACCAAAATGATTTAGAACAAGACAGATGGCAAACCCATTGTGAACCAGTTTTCCCACTTCTATTTTTTCCTCAGTTGAATCCGTCATCATTCTGCCTCTCAGAGAATAATCTTACTGTCTTAATTAGCTTGTTCTTAGTTGTCATCTTAAAAATCCCAACAGCTTTTCCTATCTGTCCTTCTAGCCACGTTTTTATTCCTCACTGCTATTTAAGTTGTTTCTATATATTAAATTGATGAATGTGGTAGCCTGCATTTAACTGTAACTTTTGAATAGTTATCTCATAAAGAAAATGCTAAAAAAGTAGTAAACAAATTAGTTCAGATTCTTGCCTTCCAAGGATATACATTTTTCTGGCCCAAATAAACCCAGACGAATTCTATATCATTATATTCGTAACCTTTAACCTTCATGACAGAGTACTGAATTGCTTCTAGCTCTTGTGAATAATTTATTCACAGGAAACCTGTAATTCATGCATAAAGTTAAATTCAGTGAAAATGGTATATCTGCATTCTTCTTACTGTTGCTCTTAAGACCAAGTCATTTTCTCAAATTTCCAGTATACAATACAGTACTATTAACTGAGGTCATCACACTGAGTAGATTCCAGGTGCTCTCACAATACACACACAAAAGGGAACTGAGTCTGGAGATGGATGTGTTAATTACCTTGACTGTAGTAATCATTCCACTCAATATGTATGTGGATATCAAAACATCATGTTGGGTATCTTAACTCTATACAATTTTTATTCAAAAATTATATTCTTTGTATTATATAATTATAAAATACATTAAGAAAAATATAGTATCAAGCATTATGGAAGAAAAAAATGTTGAATTTGATAAAGACCAAATTTTAAAAAGACCAAGTAATTTTAACTTGATGTTTTATTCATAATTTTTTTCAGCAACACATTTTATATGTACTTCTACTCTAGAATCTGTAGAACTATTCTATGTAACATTTATATTTTGAATATTATTGTTTATGAACATTAAAGTTTCTATTTATGCACACATCATATTCTGATTATATTTAATTTGGCTATTTTTTTGTTTAATTAAGATCTTTCCACATTAATTTGATATAATGGTAAATGAAATGAAACAAAGATAAAAAGTTGAATGAGAAAGACTTGCAGAGGGAATGGTTATGTGGAAATATGATGACCTGGAAAATCCTATTAGATCAACTGCCCAATGTATGCTATGTAATATTACTGAATATTAAGTCATGAAAATAAAGATGAACTGATTTTAAAAATGTGGTTATATCTATGGCACAAGCAGTTGGATTCACTGTCATCAGTAACTGAACTTTTAAAGTTCTTGTTTGTATTGATTATCTACTACTGTATAATAAAGCACCTCAGAACTTACAACAAAGTATTTAGCTTATGACAAAGAATTTAGCCTATGATTCTGAGGGTTGGTGAGCTGACCATAGTCTTGTGGGACAGTTCGTATAGTCTTAGCTGAGATCACTCATGGGTCTGCAGTCAGGTGCCAGGTGGTTTAAGGAATGACATTTGTCAACTAAAGTTTTTCATCTGGACCATAGAACACACAGAATTATTTGTGTGCATATTTTAAAATTATCCCAAAGATAGTATGCAATTAATACCATTTTATATGCACATGAAAAAAGTAACTCATTATATCACTGGATGCCTTAAAGCACTTAGAGCCCAGAGGGCTGCCTGGATAGAGGTCAGAAAGGGGACACATGGGCAGAAATAGAGATGATTTGTACCTTGGTGTATCAGCCACATTTATCCCTATGACACATTAAAGACCTAATCATTGAAGAAATGGAGCAGATACTTGAATAAGCTATGGCTCCCAGAAGATGAGGTGCATAATCAGAAAAAGCCTGGACTTTAAGTGCCTTGCAAAAGCCTGCCAAAGATTGTATTCAGTTCTTTACTGTGTGGTCTTGAGCAACAGTGTACCCACGTAATAAAGTAGAAAAAAAGTGGAGAAGGAAGAGAAGGAGGGAGAACAGGAGAGAGAAACAGAACAAAGAAAGCGGAAGCAGTAAGCAGAAGAGGAGAAACAAAAACAAAAAACAAAAAAAAAGAGAGTAAGAATGACAAAGACATAAATCTTAATTAATTTACTAATTTACTTTTTAATGTTTATAAGACATTAGCCCACAGCATAAATCATCTGAAATCTTACCTCATATTAACCCAGAAAAAAAAAATTTAAGATTTTTCTTAAACAAGTTGTGGACACTTGTGATAAATTCTGGTAAGAAATTAGATAGAAGTTTCAGCTGAATTATTTAAGGACCAAAGTGAGATGACTTCATGCTCACTGGAGGAAATGCCTTTCACTGAGAACCAATCCACAGCCTCTCTGTTTTCCAGGAGGCGAGAAACACCCACAAATGTCTTCAAGGCATTTACTGTCTTCTCTTCTCTGATCCTTTAGACTTTCATATAAATGAAATTCTTTTCCTTACTCTTTCCTGTAAAGTAAGCTTATTTTTCACTTCCAACTTATAGAATTTGGTGATTTAGATCCTAAAAGATAAGAAAAGCTTAAAATAACACAAATTAACACGTTTCCTATTGCTAGGACTTAGTATAATACATTATCAATTGAATGTTATTTTGCTTTTTCCCCTCTTTCTTGAAGATAATGCTACAAAAGAAAACTCAAAGGTATATTTATTTAGATTCTCAACAGAAAACGCATTCCAATCTCAATTTCTTTTAACACCAGGAGGTATGCAGCCTCCAAAAGAAGCATTTACATTCCGCTAAAACATCTGAGATTATTACCAAATAGTTTTGACACAGGAAACATTTTGTAAAGGCACTTTCCTGATACTCTGGTAACTTGAAGGGCTGGTATGACATGCATTGTACAAAGTCTTAAAACGTTTATTGCTTGTCTGTTCATGCTAATGTTTAGAGCTTCTTCCTGTAAAATATAGAAGGCAGTAACAAAACGTTGAAACTAAGAATGAAATTCAGGGTGAAATCAACTTGGAAGTTTACAGTCAAGTGTCAGTGGTACTCATTTTCTTTTAATTAGCAAAATTTTAAGAAAATATCTTTTATATGCTAATAAAATAATTTAGCATACTTTAGGATATCATAAAACTCTACCTTATATCAACTTATTTCTGTTACTGCCTATCATTTATTTGTAAGTCTTTGATTTAAATTTGGGTCCATATCTAATATTCCTGATTATCTTTCACTATTATCCATATTTTGTGGCTTTTATTTATTTTTTTTGAGTTCAATTTAGTTTGCTTGTTTTATATTAACTTATTTGTTGGTTTTTTTTTAATTGTTATTGGAGTATAGTTGCTTTACAATATTTTGTTGCTTTCTACAGTGCAGTAAATTGAATTAGCTATATGTATACATATATCTCCTCTTTTTTGGATTTCCTTCCCGTTTAGGTCATCACAGAGCATTGAGTAGAGTTCCCTGTGCTATACAGTAGGTTTTCATTAATTACCTATTTTATACATATTATTAATGGTGTATATATGTCAATCCCAATCTCCCAATTCATCCCACCCTCCCCTCACCCCTGTGGTATCCATATGTGTGTTCTCTACGTCTGTGTCTCTATTTCTGTTTTGTAAATAAGATTGTCTATGACAATTTTTTTCAGATTCCACATATATACATTAATATACAATACTTGTTTTTCTCTTTCTGACTTACTTCACTCTGTATGACAATCTCTAGGTCCATCCATGTCTCTACAACTGACCCAACTTCATTCCTTTTTATGGCTGAGTAATATTTCATTGTATATATGTACCATATACAATATTCCTGATTATCTTTCACTATTGTCCATATTTTGTGGCTTTTTTTTTTTTTTTTGGCCATGCCACACTACATGTGGGATCTTAGTTCCTAGACCAGGGATCAACCAGGGATTGAACCCATGTTCCCTGCAGTGGAAGCACAGAGTCTTAACCACTAAACTACCAGGAAAGTCCCATATTTTGTGGCTTTTAAACCACTTTCTTCTGTATCTCTTTTATTCTTTATGGCTGGGCTACTAATAGGTTAGGTCCCAATCTTACTATTTGACTAAACAACTCCTCAGATCATGTGAGTTCAAGTTTATTTTTCTACTACAGTTTAAACTATTCCTTAAATAATGGGAGATAGATTATCCATTTTTTCAGAGGTGAGTCTTAGCTTAAGGTGGCTGATGTGTCTGGCATCTAAATGCTAGAGTACAACCACGGAGAGGAATTAAAAAATTTCCTGAAGAAACTCCAAAGATTTCTTTGGTAGATCAAATCTACTGTTTATGGTTTTTATTGTTGTTATTTATTTTTTTGTTTTCTCTTTGAAGTCAGTTACTCAAAGTCATCATGCTCTCTGCTTATTATTTATTGATCAATTAAAATTTGTGGTGCAAAGTCTTATTCAGTAGCTAGAAAACAAAGAAGGACCTATGAAGTATACTATTGCCTGGTAGTCTGGGATTGTCTTTTGCCAATCACATCAGTTTACTTCACAGGTGAAAATGTTACCTTATTAGTTGAATGGACCCACTCTGGGATCCTAGCCTGGGCCGAGACCTCCTGTCTTGGCCAGGGAGGTTCTTTTGCTCAGATTCAAACAGCCAATGACAAAACAGATGCTGAGACTGGAACAGCACAAGCTTTATTCAATGGCCAAAGAATGGAGCAGCTGAAACCTAGTTTGCAAATAAACTTCTCAATCCAATTCAGGTGGAGACACCCTATGTATAGGAGGGTCGAGGTAAAAGGGAGGGAGTTGAAAAAACTAGGGAGAATATTCATGATTTATCTGAAGACAGGGTTCTGGTTTGGACCCAGAACTGACTCAACTCTCTTTTTCATTCCTTGTATGGGCTTTTCCTTTGTTGTCATGGCAACTGTCAAGTGTCATGGTGCTTGTGGGTGTGTCATTTAGCTAATTTATCAGTATTACAATGGTTGTATAATGAGGCTCAAGGTCCACTGGAAGTCAAATTCTTAGCCATCTTGGGCCTAGTTAATCCTAATCAGTTCTTGTTTTTCCTCTTTGCAGCTTCCTCCTGAAACTTAGATAACAGTATTTGGTTTCTATTTGAGGGAAGGGCAGGGGTATAATTCTGGGGCAACAACCTTGGTAACAAAAATAAAAATAAAGATTCATAATGCCAAAGAATAAAAAGTGCTTTAAGAGGGCAATAAGTAATATATTCTCTGTTCTTTACCATTTGGCATGATGTTTTTTCAATAGAGCATAAGACTAAAGCCTAACCCTGTTTTCCTGACAAGAAAGACTCAGGACAAGCCAACCTAGGCATTCAAAATGGTGCTACATTCTTGCATATATGATCATAAGTATTTAAAACAGAGCTCTTGTGCCACTATAATTTTGCTTTATTTACTTTTTATTTTCTCTCACTTAGTGTTCTGTCAGCCTGAAATCCTCTTCCTGCTAAAAACTGCATCCAATAATATGTAAGTATTATGACACTTCTATCACTGGATGTAAACATCTTAACTCTTCACTCTTTTTTTTTTTTTTTCCAGAAAGATAAAGTGTATTTATGACAGAATGATGAAAGTCCACAAAACTACACTTATGTGCCCAGAGGTCTTTTGAATCTTCTTACCCCTGATTATACTGCTTGTAAGAAATAGTCCTACAATACCTAAGGACCTAAAACTAATTAGAGTCTCTTTTAAAATTGTTAATAAAAAGATATGAAGAATGTGGGATTTTGATAAAGAAAGTTGAGCTGAAAACTAAGAGTTATGACTGTGCAAAAAGAGTAGAGTCAAGCCTGCAGAGAAAAGATGGAGCACAGTTAAGAAGTTATTTGACTAAAAGGAAAGGTAGGAGAACACAGAAAGGAAGAAAGATTCCCTGGGTATCTTCTCATATCCAACCTGGGTATTCCCATGGGACCACATGGTCTTGATGCCAGTGAGTTTTTGATATCCTTAATGGCACTCAATCCATTGAGGTAGGTTGAGTACGTTTTATTTTTTGAAGCTGGAAGAGCTATGAAAATCAGTAAGATGCTCACCAAAGGTCTCCTGAACTACTTCTCTCTACATACCTTGGAACCTTAGAAAAGACTTCAGTTTCACTGCTACAGCATTGAAAAAATGGAGTGTTTGTTCAGAAAATATCAGTTCACGTGTGGATAGATTTTATGAATATAGTTTAGGAAAGCTAATGGAAATTGTAAATGAGCCAGATGCTGCTTTACTGCCTTCCCATCTCTATTATATTTTCACATCACTCAGTTTGTGCTATCTGAATTCAGCCTCCAACATTAATTTGAATTTGGAACCATCATTCTGATGTTTCTAGGATTGTAACATGGCAAATTGTACCCCATTATCTATTCTACTCCCTTCTTGGAGCTGGTTCATAGACATCTAGTTAGAAAACATATTCCCCTTCCAGCAAAGATGGACTGGGTTCTAAGTTCCAACCTGGAGGATGTGATCTAAAGGAACGGGTGCAAATTCTGGGTCACATGCTTTAACAGGTGTCACTCACTTCCCATAGTGAGGAAGTGTGGTATCACAATTCAGCTTCAAGCATGTGAGTGAGGATAGCATGTGGAGGACCTTGAGAGTGACAGGACAGAAGGACCCAGAGTGCCTAGTTGACCTCATAGATGACCCATGCTGAGCTCCCATCTCTGAACCACCAGCTGAAAGAGAAATGTTTCATTTTCCTTGAGCCACTATATTTTGGACTGTCTTTGTTAAAAGTCAGGCAACTTAGTTATTTGCTCCTTTTCTTCAACTATTTTCTCACTACATACTGAATTTTAACTGGAATAATTTGTATCACCAAGTGTTTTCTGCTTTTGGACAGATCAAATCTCCTACCTAGAAATATGTGATGGAGGCCACATGATCCAGAGATTATGGATACATTAAAATTTATAATTCAATCAAATTAGATAAGTATATAGGATGTAAATAAGAGTTCATAGCATGATATAAAAGAAACATAAATGAGCATAATTTAGTCAAGCTTTACAATAATAATAGCAATAATTGAAAACAGATACAGCACTTCTATCCAATCCTCACAACAAACCTGTGGGAATTTACTATTACTAATCATGTTTTACAGAAGGAAGAACAGGAAAAAGTGGTAAGCTGTACAGCCAGGATTCAAATCCTCCTGCCTGACTTCAGAGGCCATGCTCATCTGTAGGACCCTCTGCTCCCTCCCACTGGGCAGGGCTGCTTCTTACCAGGCCAGTCTCTATCCCTATCAATACCGTGAGAACTTGGCTCAGGAAGTCTAATAACATGTCCAAGCTCACACATCATATCAGTCACACTGTCAGGATTCCCAAATTGTTGCTGCTTTTCCTACATTCCAGTCTTCCAAGGGATCTGAGTTGTGAAATGAAAGATATAGACAGTAAGTGCAATTAGATTCAGAAAAGAAAAACATCTTAGTTAAGTGATCATAGAGGTTTGAGGACAAAGGCAAATGTTTATGGGAATGCTTAGAGCAGCCATCTAAGACATATATATATATATATATATATATATATATATATATATATATATATAATATTATATATATATTTATTTATTTATTTATATTTATTTATATATATATTTATTTATTTATATTCTTATATGTATATATATTTTGTTTGTTTGTTTTGTTTTGTTTTTCAAACAGTAAATCTCCATGTATGATGTATGTGAAGACTCACAAAAGTTGATGAGATATGGATATTGCCTTGGCATTGATGCCCACTTAAGATTAAGAAATATTCTAAATATAAAATATAGTATGAATATTAATACATACAAAAGAAGAATCTCTCTCTCTCACATATGTATATAAAGTATTGTTATATATTATATATATTATATATATATATATATAAATTCTTATTGGTACATTTCTGCATTTAACATAAGAATCTCATATTTTATTATTAAGGACTCTAACCCTTTCTCTCAAAAATGGTTAAGAAAAATTATATATGTACATACAAATATAAATATAATTTGGCTCGGCAAGCATAAGTCCAAATATAGCATTTTTATTTTACTGAGGTATAGTTGATTTACAATATTATTAGATTCAGCTGTACAACACAGTGATTCAGTATTTCACAGGTTATATTTCATTAAAATTTATTACAAGATAATGTTTATAATCCCTTATTCTCTAAAATATATCCTTGTTGCTTATCTATTTTATACATAGTAGTTTGTGTCTCTTAATCCCCTACCCCTATTTTCCCCCTCCCCGCTTTCCTCTCCCCACTGGTGACAACCAGTGAGTCTGTTCCTATTTTGTGATATATATATTCACTTCTTTTATTTTATATTCCACATATCAGTGATAACGTACAATATCTGGCTTTCTCAGTCTGACTTATTTCACTAAATGAAATACTTGTTAGGTCCATCCACATTGTTAAAAATGGAAGATCTTAATTCTTTTTTATGGCTGAGTAATATTACATTGTGTGTGTTATATATATATATATGTATAGATAGATAGATACACACACACATACATATACACATATATATATATAACATTTTCTGCACATATCTTTTCAAATTAGTGTTTTGGCTTTTTCCAAATATATATCCAGTAGTGGAATTGCTGGATTATATTGTAGTTCTATTTTTAGTTTTTTGAGGAACATTCATAATGTTTTCCGTGGTGGCTGCACCAATTTACAATCCAACTGTGTACAAGGATTCCCTTTTTCTCCCCATCTTTGCCAACATTTGTTATTTGTGAGCTTTTTGATAATGGCCATTCTGACAGGTGTGAGGTGACATCTCATGTGGTTTTGATTTCCATTTACCTGATGATTAGTGATGTTGAGCATCTTTTCACTTGCCTGCTGGCCATCTGCATGTCTTCTTTGGGGAAAAAACATCTCTTCAGGTCTTCTACACATTTTTAAAATTTGGTTGTTTTGGGTTTTTTTGGTATTAAGTTTGTATGAGTTCTTTACACATTTTGGATATTAACCCTTTATCAGATACATAATGTGCAAATATTTTCTCCTGTTTGGTAGATTGTCTTTTTGTTTTGTCTATGGTTTCCTGGCCATAGGTGCATGGATTTGTTTCTGACCTCTTCAATCTGTTCCATTGATCTATGTGTCTGCTTTGGGGCCAGTGCCATGCTGTTTTAATTACTGTAGCTTTGTAATATAGTCTGAAGTTGGGGAATGTGGTATCTCCAGCTTTGCTCTTTTTTTCTCAAGATTGCTTTGGCTATTCAAGTTCTTTTGTGATTTCATATAAATCTTAGGGCTATTCATTCTAATTCTGTGATTAAGTAAGATATAGTAAGTAAGAATAAATAATATAAATAAGAATAAGTAAGATAAGATAAGATAATCATAAATATTTTGATAGGGATTGCATTAAATCCATAAATTGCTTTGGACAGTAAGGACATTTTAACAAAATTATTCCAATCCAAGTACATGGGATATCGTCCCATTCTTTGTGTCATTTTCAGATTCCTTCATTAATATTTTATAGTTTTCAGTGAATAGGTCTTTCACCTCCTTGCTTAAGTTTATTCGTAGTTATTTCATTATTTTTAATGCAAGTTTAAATGAGATTATATTCTTGCTTTCTCTTTCTGGTAGTTTGTTAATAGTGTATAGAAAAGCAACAGATTTCTGTATATTAATCTCATATCCTGCAACTTCATTGAATTTATTTTTTAGTTCTAATAGTTTTCTGGTGGAGACCTTAGGGTTTTCTATATATAGTATCATGTCATCTGCAAATACTGACAGTTTTGTTTCTTCTCTACCAATTTGAGTGTCATTTATTTCCTTTTCATCTCTAATAGCTGTGGCTAGGATTTCCAATATTATGTTGAATAAAAGCAGTAAGCGTGCACATCTTTATCTTGTTCCTGATTTTAGAGGAAAGTCAGTTTTCATCATTGAGTATGACGTTCACTGTGAGTTTGTCATAAATGGCCTTTATTATGCTGAGATATAAGTTACCTATTGTACTTTTTTTTTTTTTTTTTTTTTTTTGTGGTATGCAGGCCTCTCACTGTTGTGGCCTTTCCTGTTGCAGAGCACAGGCTCTGGACATGCAGGCTCAGTGGCCATGGTTCACGGGCCCAGCTGCTCTGCGGCATGTGCAATCTTCCCTAACCAGGGCACAAACCTGTGTCCCCTGCATTGGCAGGCAAACTGTCAACCACTGCACCACCAGGGAAGCCCACCTATTACACTCTTAATGAGATATCCTTGTGTGGAAGTGTCCCTATACAATATGCCTGTGCCCAATGGCTTTGGTGGGAGAACTGGATTTGACATGAACACACCACTACCTTCCTCAGGGTATGCTGGCAGGTATCACCTTAGTAGGAGGTGGGGCTGGAGAAGGAAGACCTAAGGCCAGAGTCAGGTGGGAGCTGGGCCTTCCCCTCTGCTCAATGATCATCACTGCCCTATTGGGGGTGGGTTTTGATCCCAAATTCCTGGAGTAGAAATCCTGAGGGTTAGGTCCATGCTGACTCCATTCCCTCTAAATTTGTGCTCTCTCCCACTCCCAGCACCATCACCCTCACCCAAGAGGGGAACAGTGCTGGAGCAAGAAGTGGTGATGTGGGCACATGGATTAGGGCACAGGTTCTGTTGGTCCAGCTGGGGTACAATACCCAGAATGTTTCTGATGAGTTGCCTGTGTACATGCCCATGATGGCTGCTCCTGCCCTGCTTGGAGCTGCATCATGAAGCAAGTTGAGGTGGAGCATTTGCTCAGCTCTGTCTGGGTCTTGCCCTGGGATGATCATGGTAAACTGGGCAGCCACTGCAGCAGTTTTCAATCCACCCCCTCCTCCGTGCTTCGGGAGCAAGCGAGCATATACGCAGTCCTCACGAGCAGGGTCCAGACTTCCCACTGCGCTCCTGTTAGTTCCACTGTCCCTCTATCCATCTTAACCTGTGTCAGACCCTATGGCTGGGACACCCAACATGTGTCTCAAACCGCTCACTCCCCAGGGAGGGTCTCTGCCCTGTAATCTTCCTTTCCCATTGAGTCCCCTCCCAGTGTCACATGTTCCAACCTGATCATTTTTCTTCCCTTCCAACCCAATTCCATGTGGATCTTTTTACAGCCTTGGTTGCACAGGAGCCTTTCTACCAATTTCCAGTTAATTTTCAGTGAGAATGTTTCCACATGTAGATGTATAGTTTTTCATATTTGTAAGGGAGGCAAGCTCGACATTGTTCTATTTTTCCATGTTGATTCTGATCCCAAGTATAGCATATTATTATGGAGGTTCAGAAATTTCATAGATCAAAATAAGAAAATTATAACTTATGAAACTGAAAGTAATAGGAAATTATTTTCACCAATATATACTAATATTCCATGGATATCTGGGAAAGGAACACAAAGATATCAAGTGGGCTTGTTTTCATCTAAAAATAATCATCTTACTATCTCAGATTCATTATAAACAGAGGAGATTACATCAGGGAAAGATCTTTTTTCTCATTATTTAAATAAAATAGCAATTGATTTAATTTTTCGCAAACATATTCACATCAAATCATAGTTAAAATTCAGTAAGATATCCTTTGATCTTTTGATGGGCTTAACTTATGCTACAATTAGAAAGTTATATAACAGTACAATATTGTACAAAAGAGGAATACTAATAATATTACTTGAAAGGGCATCTACATATTCTTTGTGTTTAAAATTGGCTTGTACGAATGTTATTATTCCCCCAAAAACAAAATACTAAATGAATGGATTAAAATATAGTATTGCCTCCAGAGTGATCTAGAAAATCCAAGTAATTTACCTTAGCTTTAAATAAAACATTTGATTAATGAATGTAATAAATGATAGCATAGAAAAAAAAATCCAATGATTAAAAGATATTCTTATGAGATGTGTCTGAGTCCTATCTTTTGGCAGAGACCATTCAGCCAATTATAGCTATAGTTACACAACTGTGTTATCAACTCTACGTTTGATTTGTGTGCGTTCTGATAGGTTGCTTTAAATAATAAATATAATATTAACTTATATAACAGTACGGTAAAATTTTGCAATTAAAGTTTTTGCCTTACAATAGAGCAAATATAAATTTTGAAAGGTAAATTAAGGCAACTACTCTGATAATCGTCAAGCATTTGCTGAAAAACTAAAATATTATGGATCAAAGCTAACACATTGTACATAATCAGAGCAAGATAGTTTATAAAGTCACATTTACATGCAACCACCAATGAAACACATTTATTTTATCCACTGCATATACATTATATTATCTGAATAAACCTAGACACTGTTGCCATAAATTCATATTATAGGATGCTTAAACTAATGTATGGAGCAAATCAAGATATAAACAGACAAATGAACATTTATTTACTCAGGTGTTTGTATTTTATCCAACATTAAAACACAAACTTGTTTTATACTAATCACCCATCATTTAAAATTCAAGTAAGAGAATCATTAGGAAACCATACATTTACATGAGGAAAAGAAAATCATGGAATGTAGTTAGAAGAAAAAAAGTGTTTAAATTATAATTAAGACTTTTCAAAGGACTTAGAAAGAATAATCATTTAACAAAACATAATCAAACTGGAATATTGAACTTCAGTTATTACAGTAGGTAAAAGAAAAGAAATTAAAAGAAAAGAAATTAACTCTCTGATTCCTTGCAGTGTCATTTTTCTACGATCTTGTGTCCCAATTTAAAAACAAAACTTTCTTAAAGAAGTGGACATGTCTGTACTTCTTTTCATGATGCCTCTTGAATAGGCATAAAATAGAAACATCCTAGATGGACAATTTCACCATATTGCAATTTTAGGAAGGCTAAAGTTTTCAAAAGTCCAATTAAAATTAAAAATATATATATATATAGAATATCTGGAAAAATGAAATTGTCTTTTATTTGAGATCTCAGATTTTATTTGAGATCTCAACTTATTCTGCATTTGAAGAAACTGTAATTTTTAAAGAAACTTGTAAATTCTTATTAGAATCAACCTAAATTTCTTCTCTCTTTCAATCTCTTTTTTCTCTTTCTCTGTATACACACACATGATGCACACACACACACTTATATACACACAAACACATACATACACGTACATACCACAGAACAAGCCATAGATATTCCTTCTCTCTTCATATTATGTATATTCCCTAAGATGTGCTAGAAATTATATAGGAACTCATTTAGTATTTAAACAAAAATTTAATCAAATAAAATTGTTATCCCTTTTATAAATTTATATCCCTTTTATAAATGAGAATAGAGGACCTCAAGTAAGATATACAATTTGCCTTAAGTCATGAAACCTGTAATGTCAAAGTCAGAATTTTAACCCCTGTTCAAATATATATATATATATATATATATATATATATATATTACTACACAGTAAAATCCTCACTGGGTCTAGGATGGTATAATGGAAAATGAATGGCTTTTGGAAAAGAGTTAGTTACCCTACTTTTTATTCCTGGCTACAATTTTCCACATCAATGTCTTATGGGTTAGTGAGTTAAAATCCTCAGGTCATATTTTTCTTAACTGCAAAATGGAGGTAAAAATACCTAACTTGCGTGATTATTATGAGGATTAGAATTAGCACATAGCAATCTCTTATCATGTGATGTTATCTCAATAAATATCTGATGTCATTATCTTTTGTATTATTGTATAATTATTACCCATAACCAGTAAGTATATACTGTTTATTAACTGGGATATATAAAGGAACACACACACACGCACACACACACACACACACACACACACACACACCTTTTTCTTTAGAACATAAATTTAGCCATTTTAAATTATATGTTAATTTGATATATTTGAGCATTAATTTTTATACAAAATCTAGTAAATTATTTCAGATTTATCTATTGAACACACTTCTTTCTAAAAAGTTTTATATTTAGTGAAAAACTATTTAATTTGTTTAACCTCAGCCTTCATAATAAAACTATAGCAAAACAATCACTTGAAAAAACAATTGACACAAGTAGATTGATTTAAAAATTCCCCTCTCTTTTTGTAAAATTGAACTCAGCTTCCACACCACTCTCCAATAAGGAATAGGATTGTGCAGATAAAAGAAACATGTAAGGTTAGGTAGTTCATTTAATATTGACAGCAATGTCAAGGGTTCCAAGAAAAGAAGGCTATATATTCAACCTAATAAAATAAATATGACCAGAACATTCATTATAGATGCCTGAATAAATAAATGTATACTCTTTATATTACAGCTGCAAGATTCTTTTTTATATGAATTTGTGATATTCTTTAAGGTGTTCATTTCTAATGTGAAAAAGACACAAGATTTTGAATCAAAAGATTTTGAGTAATTCTCCTGTGTCATCTGATGCGTTTTTAAAGATATAGATGGCAAGGTTTAATTCAGAAAACCTGTTATTACAAGAACAGTTATAACTGTGCCATGTCCAGTTATCCTCCAGATTATAGTTAGAAAGAAGTATAATTATGTAAAAATGCAAATGGGAAGATTAAAGACTCAGAGTGCCCATTCAATTCAAAGACATAGAGGTCAAAATTCAGTTGCCAATCTTTATGTTTTCATGCACTTTGGGAATATCTAACTGATTCCGTTTTCCACATAAATAAAAGTGGTCTCTATTCAAATAGGAGTTTTATGTGTACTTTCTAAAATCAGACACAATATTCCTATGTTTCTCAAAATGACTATATTACAATTACAGGAGCACTGTATGTATGAATCAAACATTTTAGCTAACTAAGGTCATTGTCACACAGATTTAGAGGGTTGATGAACTAAGAGATTAGTCTTTGTGGTTTCATTCTCCATAGAATTCATGTTTTCAAATTCTGGGTCTGCACGACAAATGGAGGTTTTGCCTTTAATTAGCATAGACGAGAGGTGCTTCCAGGAAGATGGTGGAAGAGTAAGACACGGAGATCACCATCCTCCCCACAGATACACAAGAAATACATCTACACATGGAACAACTCCTACAGGACACCTACTGAATGTTGGCAGAAGGCCTCAGACCTCCTAAAAGGCAAGAAACTGCCCACGTACCTGGGTAGGGCAAAAGAAAAAAGAATAAACAGAGACAAAAGAATAGGGACGGGACCCGCACCAGTGGGAGGGAGCCGTGAAGGAGGAAAGGTTTCCACACACTAGGAAGCCCCTTCGCGGGTGGTGGAGGGGGAAAGCTTCGGAGCTGTGGAGGAGACCACAGCAACAGGGGTGCGGAGGGCAAAGCGGAGAGATTCCCGCACAGAGGATTAGGGCCGACCAGCACCCACCAGCCTGAGAGGCTTGTCTGCTCACCCTCCGGGGAGGGCAGGGCTGGGAGCTGAGGCTTGGGCTTCGGTCGGAGCGCAGGGAGAGGACTGGTGTTGGCGGGGTGAACACAGCCTGCAGGGGGTTAGTACACCACGGCTAGCCGGGAGGGAGTCCGGGAAAAGGTCTGGAGCTGCCGAAGAGACAAGAGACTTTTTCTTCCCTCTTTGTTTCCTGGTGCACGAGGAGAGGGCATTAAGAGTGCTGCTTAAAGGATCTCCAGAGACCGGCGCAAGCTGCGGCTAAAAGCGCGGACCCCAGAGATGGGCATGAGACGCTAAGGCTGCTGCTGCCACCACCAAGCGGCCTGTGTGTGAGCACAGGTTACTATCCACACCTCCCTTCCAGGGAGGCTGTGCAGCCCGCCACTGCCAGGGTCCCGGGATCCAGGGACAACTTCCCCAGGAGAACGCGTGGCACGCTTCAGGCTGGTGTAACGTCACGCCGGCCTCTGCCACCTCAGTCTCGCCCTGCACTCCGTGCCTCTCCCTCCCCCCGTCCTGAGTGAACCAGAGCCCCCGAATCAGCGGCTTCTTTGACCCTGTCCTGTCTGAGCAAAGAACAGACACCGTCCGGCAACCTACACACAGAGGAGGGGCCAAATCCAAAGCTGAGTCCCTGGAAGCTGTGAGAACAAAGAAGAGAAAGGGAAATCTCTCCCAGCAACCTCAGAAGAAGTGGATTAAAGCTCCACAATCAACTTGATATCTGTGGAATAAATGAATAGACAATGAATCATCCCAAAATGAGGAGGTGGACTTTGACAGCAAGATTTATGCTGTATAGCTTTGCTTCCACCATTTGTCCTAGGGTTCTATCAGTCTGTTTTTGTTTGTTTGTTTCATTGTTTGTTTTATTTTATTTAATAATTATTATTTTTATTTTAATAATTTTATTATATTTTATCTTATTTTATTTTATTTTACTTTATCTTCTTTCTTTCTTTTTTCCTTCCTTCCCTCCTTCCTTCCTCCCTCCCTCCCTCCTTCCCTCCTTTCTTTCTTTCTTTCTTTCTACTTCTACTAATTCTTTCTTTCTACTTTTTCTCCCTTTTATTCTGAGACGTGTGGATGAAAGACTCTTGGTGCTGCAGCCAGGAGTCAGTGCTGTGCCTCTAAGGTGGGAGAGCCAACTTCAGGACACTGGTTCACAAGAGACCTCCCAGCTCCACATAATATCAAATGGCGAAAATTTCCCAGAGATCTCCATGTCAACACCAGCACGCAGCTTAATTCAATGGCCAGCAAGCTACAGTGCTAGAAATCCTAGGCCAAACAACTAGCAAGACAGCAACACAACAACACCAATTAGCAGAGAGGCTGCCTAAAATAATAATAAGTCCACAGACACCACAAAACACACCACCAGACGTGGACCTACCCACCAGAAAGACAAGATCCAGGTTTATCCACTAGAACACAGGCACTAGTCCCCTCCACCAGGAAGCCTACACAACCCACTAAACAAACCTTAGCCACTGGGGACAGCAAGCAAAAACAATGGGAACGATGAAAGCACAGCCTCCAAAAAGGAGACCCCAAACACAGTAAGATAAGCAAAATGAGAAGACAGAAAAACACACAGCAGATGAAGGAGCAAGATAAAAACGCACAAGACCTAACAAATGAAGAGGAGATAGGCAGTCTACCTGAAAAAAATTCAGAATAATGATAGTAAACATGATCCAAAATCTTAGAAACAGAATGGACAAAATGCAAGAAACATTTAACAAGGACCTAGAAGAACTAAAGATGAAACAAACAATGATGAACAACACAATAAGTGAAATGAAAAGTACTCTAGATGGGATCAATAGCAGAATAACTGAGGCAGAAGAACGGATAAGTGACCTGGAAGATAAAATAATGGAAATAACTACTGCAGAGCAGAATAAAGAAAAAAGAATGAAAAGAACTGAGGACAGTCTCAGCGACCTCTGGAACAACATTAAATGCACCAAAATTCGAATTATAGGGGTTCCAGAAGAAGAAGAGAAAAAGAAAGGGACTGAGAAGATATTTGAAGAGATTATAGCTGAAAATTTCCCTAATATGGGAAAGGAAATAGTTAATGAAGTCCAGGAAGCACAGAGAGTCCCATAAAGGATAAATCCAAGGAGAAATATGCAAAGACACATATTAATCAAACCATCAAAAATTAAATACAAAGAAAACATATTAAAAGCAACAAGGGAAAAACAACAAATAACACACAAGGGAATCCCCATAAGGTTAACAGCTGATCGTTCAGCAGAAATTGCAAACCAGAAGGGACTGGCAGGACATATTTAAAGTGATGAAGGAGAAAAACCTACAACCAGAATTACTCTATCCAGCAAGATCTCATTCAGATATGATACAGAAATTAAAACCTTCACAGACAAGCAAAAGCTGAGAGTTCCAAACCACCAAACCAGCTGTACAACAACTGCTAAAAGAACTTCTGTAGGCAAGAAGCACAAGAGAAGGAAACGACCTACAATAACGAACCCAAAACAATTAAGAAAATGTGAATAGGAACATACATATCAATAATTACCTTAAATATAAGTGGAGTAAATGCTCCCAACAAAAGACACAGACTGGCTGAATGGATACAAAAACAAGACCCATATATTTGCTGTCTACAAGAGACCCACCTCAGACCTAGAGACACATACAGACTGAAAGTGAGGGGATGGAAAAAGATATTCCATGCAAACGGAAACCAAAAGAAAGCTGGAGTAGCAATTCTCATATCATACAAAATAGAGTTTAAAATAAGGACTATCAGAAGAGACAAAGAAGGACACTACATAATGATTAAGGGATCAATCCAAGAAGATGATATAACAATTGTAAATATTTATGCACCCAACATAGGAGCACCTCAATACATAAGGCAAAAACTAGCAGCCATAAAAGGGGAAATCGACAGTAACACATTCATAGTAGGGGACTTCAACACCCCACTTTCACCAATGGACAGATCATCCAAAATGAAAATAAATAAGGAAACACAAGCTTTAAATGATACATTAAACAGGATGGACTTAATTGATATTTATAGGACACTCCATCCAAAAACAACAGAATACACATTTTTCTCAAGTGCTCATGGAACATTCTCCAGGATAGATCATATCTTGGGTCACAAATCAAGCCTTGGTAAATTTAAGAAAATTGAAATTGTATCAAGTATCTTTTCCGACCACAACGCCATGAGACTAGATATCAATTATAGGAAAAGATCTGTAAAAAATACAAACACATGGAGGCTAAACAATACACTACTTAATAACGAAGTGATCACTGAAGAAATCAAAGAGGAAATTAAAAAATACCTAGAAACAAATGACAATGGAGATACAACGACCCAAAACCTATGGGATGCAGCAAAAGCAGTTCTAAGAGGGAAGTTTATAGCAATACAAGCCCACCTTAAGAAGCAGGAAACATCTCGAATAAACAACCTAACCTTGCACCTCAAGCAATTAGAGAAAGAAGAACAAAAAAACCCCAGAGTTAGCAGAAGGAAAGAAATCATAAAAATCAGATCAGAAATAAATGAAAAAGAAATGAAGGAAACAATAGCAAAGATCAATAAAACTAAAAGCTGGTTCTTTGAGAAGATAAACAAAATAGATAAACCATTAGCCAGACTCATCAAGAAAAAAAGGGAGAAGACTCAAATCAATAGAATCAGAAATGAAAAAGGAGAAGTAACAACTGACACTGCAGAAATAAAAAAAATCATGAGGGATTACTACAAGCAACTCTATGCCAATAAAATGGACAATCTGGAAGAAATGGACAAATTCTTAGAAATGCACAAACTGCCAAGACTGAATCAGGGAGAAAGAGAAAATATGAACAGACTAATCACAAACACTGGAATTGAAATTGTGATTAAAAATCTTCAAACAAACAAAAGCCCAGGACCAGATGGCTTCACAGTCGAATTCTATCAAACATTTAGAGAAGAGCTAACACCTATCCTTCTCAAACTCTTACAAAATATAGCAGAGGGAGGAACACTCCCAAACTCATTCTACGAGGCCACCATCACCTTGATACCAAAACTAGACAAGGATGTCACAAAGAAAGAAAACTACAGGCTAATATCACTGATGAATATAGATGCAAAAATTCTCAACAGAATACTAGCAAACAGAATGCAACATCACATTAAAAGGATTATACACCATTGTCAAGTGGGGTTTATTCCAGGAATGCAAGGATTCTTCAATATATGCAAAACAATCAATGTGATAATCCTTATTAACAAATTGAAGGAGAAAAACCATACGATCATCTCAATAGATGCAGAGAAAGCTTTTGACAAAATTCAAAACCCATTTATGATAAAACTCCTGCAGAAAGTAGGTATAGAGGGAACTTTCCTCAACATAATAAAGGCCATATACGACAAACCCACAGCCAACATCATCCTCAATGGTGAAAACTGAAAGCATTTCAACTAAGATCAGGAACAAGACAAGGCTCCCCACTCTCACCATTCTTATTCAACAAATATTAAAAGTTTTAGCCACAACAATCAGAGAAGAAAAGGAAATAAAAGGAATCCAAATCTGAAAATAAGAAGTAAAGCTGTCACTGTTTGCTGATGACATGATACTATACATAGAGAATCCTAAAGATGCTACCAGAAAACTACTAGAGCTACTCAATGAATTTGGTAAAGTAGCAGGATACAAAATTGATGCATAGAAATCTCTTGCATTCCTATACACTAATGATGAAAAATCTGAAAGTGAAATCAGGAAAACACTCCCATTTACCATTGGAAGAAAAAGAATAAAATATCTAGGAATAAACCTACCTAAGGAGACAAAAGACCTAGATGCAGTAAAGTATAAGACACTGATGAAAGAAATTAAAGATGATACAAATAGATGGAGAGATATACCATGTTCTTGGATTGGAGGAATCAACATTGTGAAAATGACTCTACTACCCAAAGCAATCTACAAATTCAATGCAATCCCTATTAAACTACCACTGGTATTTTTCACAGAACTAGAACAAAAAAATTCACAATTTGTATGGAAACACAAAAGACCCCGAATAGCCAAAGCAATCTTGAGAATGAAAAATGGAGCTGGAGGAATCAGGCTCCCTTACTTCAGACTATACTACAAAGCTACAGTAATCAAGGTAGTATGGTACTGGCACAAAAACAGAAAGATATATCAATGGAACAGGGTAGAAAGCCCAGAGCTAAACCCATGCACATATGGACACCTTATCTTTGATAAAGGAGGCAGGAATGTACAGTGGAGAAAGGACAGCCTCTTCAATAAGTGGTGCTGGGAAAACTGAACAGGTACATGTAAAAGTATGAGATTAGATCACTCCCTAAAACCATCCACAAAAATAAGCTCAAAATGGATGAAATATCTAAATGTAAGGCCAGAAACTATCAAACTCTTAGAGGAAAACATAGGCAGAACACTCTATGACATAAATCACAGCAAGATCCCTTTTGACCCACCTCTTAGAGAAATGGGAATAAAAACAAAAATAAACAAATGGGACCTAATGAAACTTCAAAGCTTTTGCACAGCAAAGGAAACCATAAACAAGACCAAAAGACAACCCTCAGAATTTAAGAAACTATTTGCAAATGAAGCAACCGACAAAGGATTAATTTCCAAAATTTATAAGCAGCTCATGCAGCTCAATAACAAAAAATCAAACAACCCAATCCAAAAATGGGCAGAAGACCTAAATAGACATTTCTCCAAAGAAGATATACAGACTGCCAACAAAGAAATTAAAGAATGATCAACTTCATTAATCATTAGAGAAATGCAAATCAAAACTACAATGAGATATCATCTCACACCAGTCAATTGCCATCATCAAAAAATCTAGGAACAATAAATCCTGGAGAGGGTGTGGAGAAAAGGGAACCCTCTTGCACTGTTGGTGGGAATATAAATTGATACAGCCACTATGGAGAACAGTATGGAGGTTCCTTAAAAAAACTACAAATAGAACTACCATATGACCCAGCAATCCCACTACTGGGCATATACCCTGAGAAAACCATACTTCAAAAAGAGTCATGTACCAAAATGTTCATTGCAGCTCTATTTACAATAGTATGGAGATGGAAACAACCTAAGTGTCCATCATTGGATGAATGAATAAAGAAGATGTGGCCCTTATATACAATGGAATATTACTCAGCCATAAAAAGAAATGAAATTGGGCTCTTTGTAATGAAGTGTATAGACCTAGAGTCTGTCATACAGAGTGAAGTAAGTCAGAAAGAGAAAGACAAATACTGTATGCTAGCACATATAAATGGAATATAAGAAAAAAAAAATGTCATGAAGAACCTAGGGGTAAGACAGGAATAAAGACCCAGACCAACTAGAGAATGCACTTGAGGATATGGTGTATGGGAAGGGTAAGCTGTGACAAAGCGAGAGAGAGGCATGGATATATATATATACACTATAAAACGTAATGTAGATAGCTAGTGGGAAGCAGCCGCATAGCACAGGGAGATCAGCTCTGTGCTTTGTGAGCACCTGGAGGGGTGGGATAGGGAGGGTGGGAGGGAGGGAGATGCAAGAGGGAAGAGATATGGGAACATATGTATATGTATATCTGATTCACTTTGTTATAAAGCAGAAAATAATACACCATTGTAAAGCAATTATACTCCAATAAAGAAAAAAAAATAGCATAGGCCATGTAATTATTATATTTGAATATTTATTTTAAAAATCAAAACTTGAAAATAATTTGATATGTCTATAAAATTTTTAAACATATAAAATTTTAAACATAAAAATTTTATATGTCTATAAAAATATAGCCTCCTTTTGTAAAAGTCACTTTTTATTCCCTGAGAGAAGAGTAGATGAAAAAAAAATTGACTCTCCTGTGGACACTTTCTACATTCTCCTGTGAGACACAGAATCTAATTATTCTGCAGTTTGTCTTGTGAAAGAGGTGGTCTGTATGCCATCATCATGATACTCATGATACTGTCTGTAAACCACCGGCCTGGTAACATGATTTGCCTCACTAATGTTCGTCTATTTCTGTTACTTTTTGATAAACGTGAGGGTGATGGTGTGTTTCAGTTTGAATTCATTATGACAATGTCTGGTAGTAACCTGTAGAAATTTAAAACATGAGTGTGGATGAATCGTCATTTAATGAATCCATGACTTTTTGAACATCTGTTCTAACATTTTTATTTTGTCCACACTTCTAGCTTTCTTTTCTTTTTCTTTAATATTTACTTATTTAATTGCAGCATGTGAACTCTTAGTTGTGGCATGTGGGATGTAGTTCCCCAACGAGGGGCCGAACCTGGGTCCCCTGCATTGGGAGCAGAGAGTCTTAGCCACTGCACCACAAGGGAAGTCCTTCCCCATACATCTACACACAGAAAGTTGTCAATCTCTAACTGCTGTGGAATTAATTCTTTTATTTTAATTTTCTCTTTACTGTATTTCTTTATTTATCCTACAGATTACCTAATGCTGTCTGATTTCTAAATGCTTTAACTTTACAAGAATGGAGTAAAATGTAAAGAAAAGGAAACTGGAAAAAATAAGTATTTGAATTTTCTATTTACAAGCAGCACCACTTAAAAGATCTACAGAAAAAGATGTCAAAATATCTGAAGGAGAAGCCATAGGTTTATTTTTTAAATAATTTACATTTTCCTTCTTTTATATCATAACCATGTATATTTTAAACTGATATGTTTAAAGGGTTGAATTTCACTCTTTCTGAAAGAGAAATAAATAATATTGTTTATGAACTTTAACAGAAGTGATTTTCAAAATAAAGAAGATTATTTGGTAGTATTCCATGTACAAAATAATAAGATCTTATACTAAATAAAGCCTTCATGAAAACAGGGATATTTCTCTGCTCTTAACACTGCTGAATCCTCCATGCTATTAGAAAAGTGTTTGGAATGTATTAGAGTAGGTAATCAAGAAGTATGTCTGTAGCAAAGGAATTGTAAAACAGATCCATAAATTTGCTATGTAAATAGCTTGTGCTCAGATTCTGTGATGCAACATTTCCAATATACACAGGTTAGACTGTATCTTTTACACTGGTAGCATGGTGAAGGGCATTCTCATGCTTAGGGCATCTAGCAAAAGCAGTAATGAGCAGTATTGGAACTATTCAAAAGAAGAATATATAACCTTAAGAATATTGGGAGGAGGAATCTAAGAATTTAAACTCAAAATGCAATTAAAAAAATGTAAACTTATTCTATGAAATTATGTTGTAAGAGCTCAACAAACACATGAAAGATACAAACAGATTACATATCATGAAAGAACACTCTAGGCCCAAAGAAAGGCTAGGATGTAAGAAAACCTGAAATATTTCATCAGTTCCTCTTAATTAGGACAGCAAAGCACCTTACTGTGGACCAACTTCACTATTATTGTAAATGAACAAGTTTATAGCACAAGCCCCATAGGATGTTGGGCTTTTAAATGGAATATGAGTGTAGGCTTATATTTTGCTATTCATTAAAGGTATTCATTCTTATTAGAGGAAGAATAATTTTAAAATATAGAATAATGTCCCCCTTCAATTACAAAAGTGAATATTTTAATCAATTACAGTAAATACCAAGGGGGTGATTCTTGACTACCAGAATGCCCTTCAGGCTTGCTTCACAAGATTATGAATCATGCATGTTTAAAGGCCAACAGTGAAATAAAAATGCTGTTGCTTTAAAAAAAAAAAAATGCTTCTAGGGTCTATTTAAAAGGGGATGGATTCATCCTCAAGATTTTATTTTTCTCAATAAAAAATGAAATCTCCATTGATTTTAAAAGGAGAGAAATATTCTAGAAGCAGGAGTACTAAAGTAGACTGGATAACTTGTATTTTACTCAGAAGGTTATCAACTGTTCATTATATCTTTGGGGAAGTCTTAAAAATCTGTCATATTCAATGCTCATATTTATAAATTTGAATAATGTATTTTCCAACACAATAAGAACATCTTATCAATACACAAAAAAGCTTTGCTTAATAGATTTGTAAGAATTTTAAGTTACACTTCTTTTTCTTTCTTGGATTTTGCCTTTTGAATGCATCAGATGATTTTCATTTAAAGTGTTCTTGAAATATTTCATACATATTAAAATAGATATAGGTATTTTTCTTAAAAGTTATATTTTATTCACTGGGGTAGCTAGACATTTCTGTGGTAGGAACAACATTTACCATTCTTCCGTCTTCATTTGCTAGTTTTATTTTTGTCTTGTTTTAATATAGCCACTGTGAGAGACAGCATAGGATAGTGGTTAAGGCTAAAACTCTGGAACCAGGCTGTTGTGTGAAGTCTCTTGACTTCACAGATGGTGAGAAATAAGACCCTGGGCAAGTTACCTACTAATCTCTACCTTCTATAACTGTATCAACTCTATTCTTTGCATCTTAATTTCCTAATGATTAAAATAGGAATAATAATGGGAAAAAAGACAATAATATCTCCCATGGTTACCCTAAGAATTAAATGCTTAACTATTTGAGAATCACTTTGTAAAGTGCCTGATACATGGAGAAATGTCTGGTTAGTAGTAACTGACAAAATTAAAAGGAAAGCTCATTAGTCTACTTTTCTCCTCTTCCGCTAAAGTGTGCATCATTCTATATGTTACCACGTCAAATGTATCTCTAAATTAGAGGACTGGTACAAAGTGTCCATGTCTGTACTTTTCTCTTTTTGATCTTTAGCTCAGGCTCCAAATATAGCAGTTCCAGATCATCCCTCTTACTGTCTTCACTTGAACAAAAAATACTGAAATAAAAAAAAAAAAGAAAGAAATCTAGCCATTCTCTAGAGTAACTAGGATTCTGAGTGTATCAGACATATAGCCCACATCCAATTCGTCTATAGATGAAATGACAAAGCGACAGCAGAGACAACATGCCTCCGAGGTTTTGTCTAAAACTGCTTTAAAGGTACAATTTCATAGAAGGTGTCATTATTCATTTTTTATCATGGAAAGCTTGAGTTGAATTTAAATTACTCAAATACCTTTAGATAAATATCAATATTTTCCCTATGTTTCCTAGCCTACTCTGACTCATCTATCAAGACTTTCTAGTACACGGAGGAGAAGAGATGGTCTTGACACAGACAAATATGACAATAAGTGGGGGCCTTGCGAAGACTCCTCTGGCTCCATTCACAAAACAGAGCTTTAAATACAATTATTCTTTTTGGTTATCATAAGAGTTTATATATTTTTAGGGCATATATACTTACATGTAGAATATTAAAGCCTGTAGACCTATTATTGCCTAAGAGTCAAATTATTCAAACCATAAAGCCTCTGAATTTAAAATTAGCCTATTGCCATATGGTTACTAGATATTTTGATTTGTTCTTTTTTAAAAAGGAAATAATTATTCATTTATTGGGCTGAAGTATCACTGGAGGTGTACTGGCTTCTCAGGCTCTCAGGGCTCAGCTGTTACACAGAATGATGGCAGTAACCAGCCTCCAGGAGCCCAATTCATTCTCTGTCCCCAGCTCTCTCTTTCTCAATCTCTCTCTCTCTCTCTCTCTCTCTCTCTCTCTCTCTCTCTATATATA
>NW_006774915.1:367741-385460 GCF_000442215.2 Lipotes vexillifer
TATATATATATATATCTTCTTCACTGGCCCTCTTCTCCTTCCTCTGTTCCAATTATGTACACTTACACATATGTTACACGCTTTGTGATTGCCCTGCAGTTCTTGAGTATTCTGTTCCTTTTTCCACTTTCTTTTCCTCTGCATTTTGGCTTGAGAAGTTTCTATGGATCTATATTCAAGCTCACTCATACTAAACTCAACAACTGTGTACAGTCTACTGATGAATCCATCATAGGGATTCCTTATTTCTCTTAGTGTTTTTGGTTTCTAGAATTTTCTTCTAAATTCAATCTCTCTGCTTACATTATCCATCTGTTCTCACACGTTGTCTACTTTTCCCATTATAGCCCTAAAGATATAAATCATAGTTATTTCAAATTCTCTATCTTATATTTCCAATGTCTCTGTTGTATCTGAGTCTGGTTCTACGCTTGTTTTTCTTCCTCAGACTGCTTTTTCTTGCCTTGTAGCATGTCTTGTAATTTTTGTATTGAATGATCAGAACTGAAGTAAGAGGGCTTTTAGTGAAAGGGTTTAGGATAATATGGCTAGGGGTTGGTCTGTGTTTATTGTTTATTGTAGTTGTAGGTGAAGGGATTCAGAACACGCCACCCCAAAATATGCCACTCTTAATCTGTTTTTTTTTTTTTTTTTAAGGTTTTTGTTGTTGTTGTTGTTTGGTTGGTTGGTTGGGGTTTTTTTTGTGGTACGCAGGCCTCTCACTGCTGTGGCCTCTCTCGTTGTGGAGCACAGGCTCCGAACGCGCATGCCCAGCGGCCATGGCCCACGGGCCCAGCCACTCTGCGGCATGTGAGATCTTCCTGGACCGGGACACAAACCCGCGTCCTCTGCATCGGCAGGCAGACACTCAACCACTGCGCCACCAAGGAAGCCCTGTTAATCTGTTTTATGTTACTTTACCTCTTAGTCCAGGCACACAACCTACAAGAGTAGAGAAAGATTTTCCTCCTCTCCATAGGTGTCCAATTTCCTTTTATGTCCTTATTTTTCCTCCCTTCTTGAATTTGGATTTTCTTAAGTACTCCTCCTCAGAAAGCCTGCCCCATTCAGCTGTAATCCACTCTCATTATATTGGAACCCTCTTTGTTTGGTGGTAAAGCGTGAGTGAGGAAGCATTCTCTACAATTGTGTTATTAATCTTAGGCTTCAATGGGCCCCTGTTTGTGGGCCTTCAAATGTGCTTCTCTGATGGTATAGCTTTATGACCGTGTTAGGTGAAAACAGGATAGAGGAGTCTGAAGTTGTAATAAAGGCTCTGATAAGGTCTTTTCCCCTGAAAAGTAGGCCTTTCTTTATTTTTTAATTTATTTTTTTATTTTTTATTTTTTGTAGATCCCCAAGGCATGTGGGATCTTAGTTCCCAACCAGGGATCGAACCTGTGCCTCCTGCAGTGCAAGCACAGAGTCTCAACCACTGGACCACCAGGGAAGTCCCTGTACGTCTTTCTTATGGAAAATGTTCCTAATGATTATTCTTTTTATCTCCCTGCAAGAGATAGGAAGTTATCTATAAAATCTTCCTCTTGAGAACCTGGTAAAGATTTTGGACATTAAAGCTACAAAAGTTTTGAGCACCCCCAAGACTGTAACCCCTGCAGTTTCTCACTCTCATGCTAAGCTACTCTCGCTTTCCAGTAATTTGCCAAAATTTCCAGTTAAGTCTTCCTACCAATAGATGTATCCAACATCTTTGCTCCAAGGAAGCAGATCTCCACTCAGTTTCTGAATTCACCCATCTCTTCACATCAGGGCAACAGTTGGCCCTGCAATTGCAATTCTCTGAAAGTTATTGATTTTACGTACGTTCAGTCTTTTTGTTTGTTTATTTTAACATCAGGACTGATGACTTCCAAGCTCTTTAAATGTCAGAGCTGAAACTGGAAGTTAATATTTTATACATTTGATAGAAGCAAAAAAAATCACTATGCTCAAATCCACTCAGAACCATTTTATGTAATTGAAGATGTTAAAAAAAATCCTTATTCACTAATTTAAAATGTTTTTTAGTATACAGTATATTCAAAATGTTGTGCTACATAGTATAAAGAGTGTAAAATCTTTCTTCTGTATAATTTTATTATATATTTGGTGAAATAAATGTTATTGACAAATAACTACAATGAATAAATTTTGTTTGGTTTCATATATATATATATATATATATATATATATATAATTATTTTTTTTGTTTTTCCCCCAGCCTCCTTAGAATTTGATAATAAATAAAATATCACAGAGTTAGTATGAAAAGATTCCCTCCTGCAGTGGTACAATCTAACATTTACATGAAAACAAATTAATAGCACTGAAGAAATATTCATAATTATCTTAACTTAGTCTATTGAAACTTGAGTAGTTTAAGTTATAAGTATTCAAGCTAATTATAAAATAAATTTAAAAAAAGCAGAGTGGTCAAATACACAGTGTAAAAGTTAACTTGAATTGATTATTTTTACGTTAATGGCAAAATAACCTGCATTCTTGAAGAGTTACTCATTCATCTATCCACTCATTCTGTATGTTTTGCAAAATGACATAAATTATATACATTGTCCTTTTTGTACACATTTTTCAGATCCAAACTTAGTAAAATTTCACACTCAATATTTTTAAAGTTTTAATTGGTACCTTGTATCAGCCTGAATGACCTCCTACTGCTTTGTGCCCTTTACCAAAAGCTTTTCATTTGAGAGGCCCAATCCTGGGCCTCTCAAATGAAAGTTCTTCCAAGATTTATAAGCTCATGACCTACTATTGTTCTTTTCAAGCCACTGTGAACTTCTTGGCTCATCATCCATTTAATAAAATAGATTCACTTTTATGGTGGTGCTAAGTCTCTGTGTTTAGAAACCCAGTGACCTTTTCTCTCATAATAACATTTTTTTAACAAGCCTAGTCCTCTTAAAACTAAAACTGGTTTAGAGTTTTTGCATCTTTTCCTAACCATATAAAAGTGAGCCACACCAATAACTAGTGCCGTGCCCAGCTTAAAGTTATGCCTAGTTGTACAAAAGCTCACGGTATGCTTGCCTTTTGTTTTGTGAGTTCCATTAAATCAAATGTCATTCACTGTCTGTTGAAGGGCACCCTCCGTAAATGTGTGCTTCTTATCCCTGGAGTGTTCACAGTGAGTCACTCAAAGACTGTTGACGCTTTCCAAGTTTGTGATGCTGAGGTGGGACAGGGTTGATTGTTCTACAGAGTTGTTTCTGAATGTGTACGTTTATCTCTTTACCTTGTTCTTCCTATCTGATAACAACTTTCCTACTGCTTTCGTAATGCTTTTATCTCCTAGACCAGGATTTTTATCAGTATTATGTGACCTTTAGATAGCAAAAGTGATGGTAGTCTCCAATGTTCTTTGCATCCCTCTCAAGTTTCTCAAGAAACTTCTTCCAGTTTCCAGTTTCATAAAAAGGAAGTTTTCTTGAAAAAGTTTCTTGTCAATCATAGACCTATGGTTTACAATGTCCTTGGCCATCTTGATTGATCTGTATGATGGGTCTGCCCTGATAATTACACATCAAACTGGTAGCAGGCTTCCAAAATATTTCTGAATATGAAGAAATAAGGGGCTTCCCTGGTGACGCAGTGGTTGAGAGTCTGCCTGCCGATGCAGGGGACACAGGTTCGTGCCCCAGTCCAGGAAGACCCCACATGCCGCAGAGTGGCTGGCCCATGAGCCATGGCCACTGAGGCTGCATGTCCGGAGCCTGTGCTCTGCAACGGGAGAGGCCACAGCAGTGAGAGGCCCGTGTACCACAAAAAAAAAAAAAAAAAAAAAAAAAAAAAAAAAAAGTAAATTTATTGCACATTTACATAATATATTAGGGTTTGTTTAATTACAGTTATTAGTAACTTTTAGTCAAATCTGAAGGGAAATGCAATGTCAAGGACATATGACATTAAAATTGACTATTGCAATGAATTACATAATTTTTCTTAATAAAATTAATTTCCCTACTTAAAAAAATTTTTTTTTCAGATTTTCTAAATCAGACACTCATGGCAAAATGGTTATGTCCAAGTCACAATTATTTCTCAGTTGTGACTAAACAGAGCTCAATACTTTGCTTTGCTTACACAACATAACAAAGAGAAAATACACATATAGGTGAGAGGTTCCAGGGAACAGGCTCAGGACAGCCTCCCCAGTCACCACCGAGGGCCTCTGTGCTTAAAATAAGTAAACGAATAAATACACATATGGAAAAGTGGGGAGTAACCATTCATTTTCTGTTTCAAAAAATAGAATATGCTTTGACAATAACACCACCAGTAATAGTATATGTTTATTGGGACCTACAACCAAATCAGACGGTTCCATGTAGAAACATCTCAAGATCACTCTATGAAATCATACTATCATTAGTCCTATTTTACAGATGAAGAAAATGAGGCCCAGAGTTTTCAGTAACCTTCACATAGTCTTGATGGATATGTATAGAAGAAGGTTTTTATCTCACTTATTCTCCTTTGAGAACCTGGAACTCATCCTCCTGTCTAATGACCCATGAGAGTTTTGTATGTGTGAAAAATCATGCTAAGGGATTCATTTACATTACTTCACATGACTTTTTGTAATAGAGCCAATTGGGACAATACTTTCCTAGTTTTAGAGACAAGAAAACTGAAGTTCAGAAAGGTTAAATGAATTGTGCCAGGTACACCCCGCTGGTGAATGGCACATTGAAGATTTGAATCGGGTTTTATTTTACTCAATAGTCTGTGCTCTTAACCCCTTTAGTGACTGTCTTTATATAGTCATCCTCTTCTTCCCAATACTGTACTTTATCCGTGTCCTTTCAAAGAGGACAGGACTTACTTTCTTGTAGCCATGGCCCAATTGAATCTTATTTTCACTTTGTAGCTATCTTTTGAGGCTAAGCATGTTTTAAAATTTATATCTAATTCAGTATTTCTTTTTATGAGTCATTGTGTACTATTTCCATTCTCAGGAAGATAATTAATGGCTTCAGTAATACATGCATTAATAACACTGTTATTATTTGAAATAGTATTACTTGTAGTAATAGTAGTGTTACTTTAATAATTATCCAGTGATATAAAGTAGAAAAAAATCATATGAATATGTTTTAACAAGCTTAAACATTAATATGCTTTTGAAAGCTAAACTATCCTTTTTTCTTGTCCTCTGTTACAGTTTCTGGAATAAGTGTTAGTGATTAAAATAATGATTGATTTTTGGATTTAAGCACAAGCTAAGAATGGGCTTGTCAACTGAGAATGCAATATTCTGGAATATTATTTATTATGGTTTCCAGAGCAATAACACTTTGTACATCATTTATTATTACTTGCAACAGTTTTTTATTACCTATGTGTCAAATAAATGGAAAGTTTCATCTAACTGAGAAGTCATTGACATGAATGTACACCACAGTAGCTCTAGATTCTATCCCAATTTACAGCTGAGGTAGCCTCCGGATGTGAGAATAAGGGTACGTCTTACAGCAAAAGAATGTGCTGACAATAATACAAGATGGAATTTATATTCCATATCTACTCCATGTAGCTATTGATTATTTGAAATGTATTCTTTCTAACACAGTGCTGAATCTACTTCATCTTCTTCCCATTGCTTTTAAACTAGCTCTATCTCAGGAGGCAAAATATCCTCTAGGAAAATCAATGAGAGTAACCTGAACACTGAAACTTTTACCTCTATACCAGATGTCTGGACACTAATATACTTCTGCAGATTACAGCGTTGAGGATACTAGCCTTACAGGCTGGAGTAGTTTGCTGAAATATCTCAACAAGGTAAAATGCAGGCAGCTTTACAAGTCAAATTGTCAAATTTGGAGTGTTACAGAAATGTAGGATAGTAATGCTTTACCTCATATGCCCATTTGTTCCCCAAAAATCTGTTACAAATGTATGGTTCTCATCAGATTACTTTTGGTGTGTATATTAAAAACAAAAATTCCTAGGCCCAAACTCATATCTACGGAATCAGAAAACGGGGTTTGAGATCTCAGAATATGTACTTTATCTAGCACCTTAGAGGACACATATGTTGATTTAGGATTGACAGCTAGGCCCATAATGGCTTTTGAATCAGACAAGCATGGATTAGAGTAGAGATTCTACTATGTATTTGCAAGTTAATTGACCTCTCTAAGCCCTGCTCTCCACTATAAATTTGTGGAAATAATGTTACTTGTTTCAAAGTATTATTTTAAAGGACAAATGAGACAGGTAAGAAGCATCTATAGTCCAGTGTATAACATGTAAATAATCAATAAAAATCATATATTATTATTATCATTATTAATGTTTAGGTCTGTCAGAGAGCTGCAAGAATATTGCTTCTTGATCCAAATGAGAGCCTTGGATTGTGTTTATGGAGGAGGCTTGGTCTCATAGATATCCACAAGAGTCTCCACCATACACATTTCTAGGTAAATAACTTTAAATGTTTTTGGATTCATTTTCTTCACCTCTTGCATTCTCCCATTTCAAACTCTAAAATAAATCTCCAGTCTCCACTTCTACCCACTGGGCTACCGCTCTAGTCCAAGCCACCTCACCTCTTACTGTGAATGAAGCAATAGCTTTCTAAAGAAAAACAGTAGCAATCTTTAAAATACAAAACTGATTGAGATAGTCTTCTACATGGGACAATTAAAAACAACAACCATACCAGCACCACCATAACTGACTTAAAAAGTAACCAATTCATTAAAAAACAAACAAACAAAAAATACACTTCACAATCCTGGTCCTTGTCTATCCCTCTAGCTCCATCTTAGAAAATGAGCCCACTTCAGATGGGTTTCCCAGGCATGCTACTTTTTTCAAATAGGCCCAATTAGCTCTTCCCTGAGGAACATTTGTACACTGCTTCTTTTGGGTATAGGTTCATTCTCATAACTCCCTCACATTTCCTGGCTACCTCCAAGTATATTTGTATGCCTGACTCAAATTTTACTCCCTCAAAGAAAGCTGACCTTATTACAATTCTCCTGCAGTACTGCCATTTTTCCCCCCTTGGAATCTGAGGTTACCATTGTTTCTTCCTAACCTATAACACTTTAAAATATATATTCATCTTCATATTTTTTGCCAGTTGGTTTAATAACCATATCTCCTATAACACTCTAATCTCCATGACAATGTGTGATCTGTCTGTTTTGTTCTTCAGTCTAGTTCTCAAGGCAAGTGTAACCATGAACACATTAGGTACCCTTTACATGGTTCTCATCTGAATAAATGATTGGACTGTTTAGATACCCTTTTAAAGAACATGTACCCATTCTTACCTACTTGGTAATCTTTTATCGAAAACTGAGATAAAAAAATTATTGGGAAGAAAATGCACACACCTCTATTGCTATTATTTTAATAAAAAGCAAGAAAACTTAGAGAATTTTCAGATGTTCAGCTTTTATGCTCTCCTTTGGGCAACACTTTTTTAGATGTTGACAGCTTAAAATTGTTTCAGCACTTTTCTCCTTTCTGGAGATTATTTCTATGGGTAAATCAGCAGGCCTGAATAATTCTTTCCTTTAGTAAGTACTGTGGGACAAGTAACCAATTACTCCAGGGGCTCTGGTGACATTAACTGAGACAATTCAGGGAATCACTAACAATATCCACCTTCAAGATCTCAAAGTATCTTATATTTAAACTTTGAATGCTTTGCTTCTTAATCTTTTTTTCTCTTTCTTTTTTTTGGCTGCATCAGGTCATTGAGGCATTTTTTGTGGTGCTCCGGCTTCTCTCTAATTGTGGTGTGCTGGTTTTCTCTCTCTAGTTGTGGTGCGCAGGCTCCGGGGCTCATGGGCTCTGTAGTTTGCAGCACGCGGGCTCTCTCGTTGAGGTGCATGAGCTTGGTAGCTGTGTCGTGCGGTCTTAGTTGTCCTGAGACATGTAGGATCTTAGATCCCCTGACCAGGGATCAAACCAGTGTCTCTTACATTGTAAGGTGGACTCTTTACCACTGGACCACCAGGTAAGTCCCGCATTTCTTGGTATTTAAGTATGTATAGGTATTTTCAAGATAAGGCAAATTATTTTTGCTTTTATATGATCATGTCCATAGAAATCTAACAAAATTCAGAACCTCTCTAATTGCTACAGAGAAAAGTTGTCTTTGGACCCCTATCTTCTAGGATAGTTAAGCTGAGGATGTGGCAGGTATTCTTCACCCATTACTTCTTTTAACCATAAAATATCCTCAAACATGGAATATTATTATTCACATTTTACAGATGAGAAAACTAAGATTTAAGGTTAAAAATACTCACATATTTAATTAATTCATTCATGTTCCATTTACTAATTCATAAAAAAATACTGAGGCCATATAAGTAAACAAACAAACAAAACCCCCCAAGAAACAGAGGTTCCATCCTATTTTACAGGGAAAGACTGGAAGCATACACAACAAACAAAGTTATATATGAAATATTAACAAGTATTAAATACTATAGAAATAAAGAAGTGTAAATAATACAGATTAATGGATGCATAAGGTGGTTAAAGAAATTAGCTTTAGGAAAGTTACTGCTAAGTTTTTCTCAATAAAATAAAGTTTTCTATGAAAGAAAGAATAAACTTTGAAATTGCCCAGGGCAGTGGCCTCCCAGGAAGAGGAAGAGAAAGGTTGAAGCCACTAAGACATAAAGAAGTTTGGCAGTTGGAGAACAAGAGGGCTTGTGAGTGCAGTTAGTGAGACATAGAATGGTAGTAATTGGGATCAGAGAGATAGTCTTTTAAAATCTGGGTCTTCAGAGGCTATTAAAATGTCTCTCTCTTTTTTTTTTTTTTTTTTTTTTTTGTGGTACGCAGGCCTCTCACTGTTGTGGTCTCTCCCGTTGCGGAGCACAGCCTCTGGACGCTCAGGCTTAGCGGCCATGGCTCACGGGCCCAGCCGCTCCGCGGCATGTGGGATCTTCCCGGACCGGGACACGAACCCGTGTCCCCTGCATCGTCAGGCGGACTCTCAATCACTGCGCCACCAGGGAAGCCCTAAAATATCTCTTTATATTCTTCTAAGCTTGCCAAATATCACTGCTGGGTGAGTTTTGAGCCATGAAGAGGCATGATCCTTTTTTTCCCCTAAAAACAGCTTTTTTTATTTTGAGATATAATTGACATAAATTTTATCCTTTTAAAGTGTACTATTCAGTTTTTTTTTCCATAGAGTTGAGTAATCATCACAGATAATTTTATAATATTCTCATTATATCAAAAAGAAACAGTTATTCCCCACCTTCCCTCTTCCCTCAGCTCTTGGTAATCACTAATCTTTTAGTGAAATTTCTATATCTGTGTGATTGTTTAATGTCTATCTTTCCCACTAGACTGTACGAGTCATTAAAAGCAAAGAAAAATGACTGACATATGAGTTGGTTAATAAATATGTGTGGTACAAGTGAATGGATTATGCAAAGAAAATACTTTTTAAAGTGTTTCAGTTAAATTTTACTTGAAATGACACCACATTAGTCACATTTAACTTCAGTAATTTATGGAGTATTTGTGTAGTCCTTTGGAGTTTTCTAAAACCTCATTGCTAGGGATATTTATACACTCCCTGTGCATTATACTCACCAGCCCAAGTAAAATACAATTTCAATTTATAATTAAGGTTTCTTTTTCACTTGATGGACCATTTTGCATTAGCTATAACATTCATGTGAAGTAGATGGTGGTTTCATCGTTTCTAGGTATAGGTTTCCCCAATATTTGAAAGTAGAGCATTCTTATGAAACATTTCCTAAATGAAAAGGCATAAAGAGAAGAAGCAATTACTTTAGGCCACATATTGCTAATGGATGCACAAAATAAATTAGATAAAGCACAGACACCCACAGACACAGGTCAAAGCCTGATGCTGAGATGCTCAGTGTAGTCCCTGTGGAAGGAGCTTGGCTGTGTCACTCTCAATGCTTGGAGTACACACTGCCTCTATAACAGCTTGCTGCAAAAAAAACACTGAACACTGTTTTTGCTTTTTGCCTTTTTTGGTAAAAGCAAAAATCCTCTTTGGATTTATTTCTGTTAATGGAAACAAGTACTAATGTAAGTCTATTGTAAAAGTGAAGTTGTGTAAAGGGAAGTTTCAAAATGTGGGGAGCACCTGTACTTTTGCCATAGCCTTACAGTAGACATCTTTACAGCAGGCATTTTTGCCACAAATATTTTTGCCACATAACTAATTGGCCATAAGGCAATTTTTCAGTAAAAGATAACAAAAAATATAGGAGGGATATTAAAAAGGACATAATGAAGTGTGAAAAAAGAATAACAAGATAAAATAATTTGAATACATTTAAAAGTGTGTAGAGTCATGCAGTGCTGCACAAGTAACTGATTCTATTTTGTGGGTTGTACCTAAGCACTGTCCTCAAAGTCTTTCATTCCTAAGATTATACATTTTTTTTTGCTTATTGATTTGTTTCCTCCTTAGGCATCACACTTTTTCTTTCTCACAAAACTTTCATCCTTCATTAAAGAGGCATCAGTTTCCAAATACTAAGATGCACATTTGTAACTAATCTTTGTATTGCATTGTGAAAGCCTTCTACAGTATCATTTGTTCTTGACATATGGTCATGTGTCCTTTGATAGATATTTCTAAGTTCTTTGGGAAATGTAGGTTCAACCCTGTACTTTTGAGACCCTCAGCCTCTTTCTCCTCCAAGGTAGAGATTTTCAAAATAAATAACCAACTCTTGGGGCAAATCATTTTCACTTGTCAGCTCAATAAAGCCATCAATAGCATCACTCAGTGGAAGAAATGCTAACACATTTCAACAAGTTGAAACCAAACTATGAAACCAAATTGTCAACCAGTTATTTTAGCTTTCATAGCACAATTGCCTCATGGCCAATTAGTTCTGTGGTAAAAGCGTTTACGGCAAATTGGGCCTCCCTGGTGGCACAGTGGTTGAAAGTCTGCCTGCCAATGCAGGCGACATGAGTTCATGCCCCGGTTAGGGAAAATCCCACATGCCGCAGAGCAGCTGGGCCCATGAGCCATGGCCACTGACTGAGCCTGCACGTCTGGAGCCTGGGCTCCACAACGGAAGAGGCCACAACAGTGAGAGGCCCATGTACCACAAACCAAACAAACCAAACAAATAAAAATAAAAAAAATAAAACATTTAGGGCAAAGATGTTTGCAGCAAAAATACTGGACATGGGCTCCATCACAGCATGGATCAAGCCTACAGATGAACATGACATCACACTATTAAACACATCATTCTAGATATATTTCTATCTCTTGTTTTCTATGATGAGAATTGAAATCGAATTTCTCCTAGGGAGTCATTTTCAAAGTAAAAAAAATATTGTTTTAATATTCGTTTATTTATTTTTGTTTTATTAAGTCATTCAACATGTAATGAGGAGCTGAGAAAGACAAAATTGAGATGAGATGAAGGGAATGGAATTGGAGACATCAAGTTAACTCAGTCCTGCAGTAAAGTGACACATTAGTTAATATCCTGGACCTTGAGTTTTACTTGCAGATAGTAAAATCCATGAATATTGCATGCACAAATGCTAGATTTTACTGCAGATATAGGAAGTTCAGAAGTCTATAAAACCACTGGAAGATGTTTCAATTAACATGAAGGATTAGGATACATGTTGAACTAGAGACACTACAGACCACCCAGATGCAGGAGTTATTGATTCTACACAGAAATACAGACTCAATATTAGCAGATCTTCTGAGATTTTCAGGAAAAACTGGAAATTCAAATTATTTAAATGTGATACCCTCCACCTTAAATATTAACAATTAATTTAAAAATACTAACATCATATTTCCTAACACTCCATGATACAGACAATATAGTTCCTGGCCAATTTTGTGCTATGGGTGAAGTCTGGTCTACTGTATTGTTTTATGGAAAAAATTTTCTTTCAATATTAATTTTTACTTTTTATTCAGTAGTATGGCAAATGAATCACAGTGGATGAGAATGGAAATGGTTGTCTAAGGTAAAATAGTGCCTCTTTGGGAGAAGGCTCAGAGAACTTTAGATAAAAAGCAAGGGGATAATTAAAGGAGAAAGCACTTTATATTGCATATATAATTCCTCCTCATATAATAAAGACAATTCTATCTTTATCTACAGCTTTGCTTCCTAAAGCCCCAAGGAAGACATCTCTGAGCTCATGTGGTTGTTGAACCTTATCACTGGCATGCAAAAGCATTAGCCTTTGGCAAAAAGGGAGAAGTGAGAATTAAATATTTAAAATAGCTTCAATTATAGCAGTAGGATTAGGATGTAGTATTTCTCTGTGAGTTCTCACATGGATTTAAGATCTATCTTTTTTTTTTTTTCCATGAAGTTTTAAAGTGCATCTCTCTTTCCTGAAGAGTACAGCATTATCCTTAATTAAAACTCCTGAGAGAACTTTAAAGGTCTGTAGTTCAGATTGCAATGTTTGAGTCTTTCACTTAAGAATTTAAGCTCATTCTGCCAAGTTTCTTATTTTGTTTCAAGATTGGTGGTTTGAGGGGCATAGGAATCAATTTAGTTTCAAGTGGAGAGCTTTTAATATGGTTTATAATAATACCCCCTTAACCAGCTACATGGAGGTTACTGCTATGCCAGTAACAATAGCAAGACAGATTCACTGAAAATTTATGGAACTATTTTTTAAAATACGTAGTCATTAAATAAAAACCTCATAAAATTACATTGCTTCATCTCTAGGTAATGAGTATCTTGAAAGTTACCCAAATAAGAATAATAATGTTTAATAGATGGAAAAAATAATTTTGTTAAGAAAGCAAAAGCAAGTAGCCTACACAGTCAGTGGGCATACAGAATTCAGGAGACTTGGGGTCTAGTTCTGCATCGTTCACTGACCTTGAAAAAGTCACTTATCCCCAAGTTCAGAGTTCTCATTTAAAAAAAAAAGTAAGTTTGAATTTGACTTCTCCAAAGTCCTCTTTAGTCCTATTTATTTCTGGGTCCCATTTTCTGCAGTAAAATTCTGTAATTGTGAAAGGCTTTGTCAAAAGGATGAAAGAGATGTGAATACAAATCTCTGACCCACCCATTGCTATAAATGTGACCTTTATTATCTCTTGGATCCACAACTCATTTTCCTACCCGTCAAATTTAGATTTTGAGAATTTCCTATCTCAGATAATGTTAAGAGGTTAAATTTTAAAAAAGGAGGTAAAGAGGGGGGTCTTCAAGATGGTGGAGGAGTAAGATATGGAGATCACCTTCCTCCCCACAAATACATCAGAAATACATCTACACATGGAATAACTCCTAGAGAACACCTACTGAACCCTGGCAGAAGACCTCAGACCTCCCAAAAGGCAAGAAAGTCCCCACGTACCTGGGTAGGGCAAAAGAAAAAAGAATAAACAAACACAAAAGAATAGGGATGGGACCTGCACCAGTGGGAGGGAGCCGTGAAGGAGGAAAGGTTTCCACACACTAGGAGCCCCTTCACGGGCGGAGACTGCGGGTGGCGGAGTGGGGAGCTTCGGAGCCACAGAGGAGAGCACAGCAACAGGGGAGTAGAGGGCAAAGCGGAGAAATTCCCGCACAGAGGATCAGTGCCAACTACACTCACCAGCCTGAGAGGTTTGTCTGCTTACCTGCCGGGGGGTGGTGGTGGTGGGGGCGGCGCAGGGAGAGGACTGGGGTTGGCGGCATGAACACAGCCTGAAGGGGTTAGTGTATCACAGCTAGCAGGGAGGGAGTCCGGGGAAAAGTCTGGACCTGCTGAAGAGGCAAGAGACCATTGTTTCAGTGTGTGTGAGGAGAGGGGAGTCCTTCCCTCAAGAGACCATTGTTTCAGTGTGTGTGAGGAGAGAGAATTCGTTCCCTATCTGCCCACAGAAGGCAGAACATCACCTAAAGGAGCTCCAGAGACAGGCGTGAGCTTTGGCTATCAGCTCGGGCACTAGAGATGGGCATAAACTGCTAACGCTGTTGCTGCAGCTACCAAGAATCCTGTGTGCAAGCACAAGTCATTATCCATACCTTGCCCCGCAAGGAGCCTGTGCAGCCGTCCACTGCCAGGGTCCTGTGATCCAGGGGCCACTTCCCCAGCAGAACATATGGTACACCTCAGGCTGTTGCAATGTCATACCAGCCTCTGCTGCCACAGACTTAACCTGCATTCCAATTATAAATACCGTACCTCTCCCTCCCCCTGGCATGAGGGACCAAGAGACCCCTAATCAGCTGCTACTTTAACCCCCCTCCTGTTTGGTGTCTGTGCTGATAGCCATGGCATGTGCCTGTCTCTGAAGCTGGTTTACGTGGCGCTCTGAATTTCCTCTCCTTGTTCCGCCCAAAACAATGGGGAAGAACAGATGCCCTCAGGCGACCTACAGGCAGAGATGGGGCCAAATCCAAAGCTGAAGACCTGGAACTGTGTGAACAAAGAAGAGAAAGGGAAATCTCTCCCAGCAGCCTCAGGAACATTCTCAAGGATAGACCATATCTTGGGTCACAAACAAAACCCTGGTAAATTTAAGAAAATTGAAACCATATCAAATATCTTTTCCAACCACAATGCTATGAGACTAGATATCAACTACAGGAAAAAAAAGAAAAAACAACTATAAAAAATACAAACACAAGAAGGCTAAACAATACACTACTAAATAACCAAGAGACCACTGAAGAACTCAAAGAGGAAATAAAAAAATGGCAATGAAAACACGATGACCCTAAACCTATGAGATGCAGCAAAAGCAGTTCTAAGAGGGAAGATTATAGCAATACAATCCTACCTCAAGAAACAAGAAAATCTCAAGTAAACAACTTAACTTTACACCTAAAGCAATTAGAGAAAGATTAAGAAAAACAAAAAACAAAAACAAAGTTAGCAGAAGAAAACTCATAAAAATCAGATCAGAAATAAATGAAAAAGAAATGAAGGAAACAATAGCAAAGATCAATACAAGTAAAAGCTGGTTCTTTGAGAAGATAAACAAAATTGATAAACCACTAGCCAGACTCATCAAGAAAAACAAGGAGAAGACTCAAATGAATAGAATTAGAAATGAGAAAGAAGTAACAACTGTCAGTGCAGAAATACAAAGGATCATGAGAGATTACTACAAGAAACTATATGCCAATAAAATGGACAACCTGGAAGAAATGAACAAATTCTTAGAAAAGCACAACCTTCCAAGACTGAACCAGGAGGAAATAAAAAATGTAAACAGACCAATCATAAGCATTGAAATTGTGATTTAAAATCTTCCAACAAACAAAAGCCCAAGCCCAGATGGCTTCACAGGCAAATTCTATCAAACATTTAGAGAAGAGCTAAAACCTATCCTTCTCAAACTCTTCCAAAATATAGAAGAGGGAGGAACACTCCCAAACTCATTCTATGAGTCCACCATCACCCGGATACCAAAACCAGACAAAGATGCCACAAAAAAAGAAAACTGCTGGCCAATATCACTGATGAACATAGATGCAAAAATCCTCAACAAAAGGGCTTCCCTGGTGGTGCAATGGTTGAGAGTCCACCTGCCGATGGAGGGGATGCAGATCTGTGCCCCGGTCTGGGAGGATCCCACATGCCACGGAGTGGCTTGGCCAGTGGCCATGGCCACTTGGACTGTATGTCCGGAGCCTGTGCCCCACAATGGGAGAGGCCACAACAGTGAGAAAAAAAAATCCTCAACAAAATACTAGCAAGCAGAATCCAACAGCACATTAAAAGAATCACACACCATTATCAAGTGGGGTTTATCCCAGGAATACAAGGATTCTTCAATATATACAAATCAATCAATGTGATAAACCATATTAACAAATTGAAGGAGAAAAAACATGATCATCTCAATAGATGCAGAAAACTCTTTTGACAAAATTCAACACCCATTTATGAAAAATACTCTCCAGAAAGCAGGCATAGAGGGAAACTACCTCAACACAATAAAGGTCATATATGACAAAGCTACAGCAAGCATCATACTAAATGGTGAAAACCTGAAAATAAGTTCCTCTAAGTTCAGGAACAAGGCAAGGTTGACCACTCTTACCACTATTATTCAACATAGTTTATAGAAGTTTTAACCACAACAATCAGAGAAGAAAAATAAATAAAGGAATCCAAATTGGAAAAGAAGAAGTAAAACTGTCACTGTTTGTGGATGACATGATACTATACATAGAAAGTCCTAAAGATGCTACCAGAAAACTGCTAGAGCTAATCAATGAATTCGGTAAAGTAGCAGGATACAAAATTAATGCATAGAAATCTCTTGCATTCCTATACACTAATGATGAAAAATTAGAAAGAGAAATTAAGGAAACACTCCCATTTACCATTGCAACAAAAATAAAATACCTAGGAATAAACCTACCTAAGGATACAAAAGACTTGTATGCAGAAAAGTATGACTCTGATGAAAGAAATTAAAGACGATAAAAACAGACGGAGAGATATACCATGCTCTTGGATTAGAAGAATCAACATTGTGAAAATGACTATACTATCCAAAGCAATCTACGGATTTAATGCAATCCCTTTCAAACTACCAATGGCATTTTTCACAGAATTAGAACAAAAAAATTCACAATTTGTATGGAAACACAAAAGAATCCGAGTAGCAAATGCAATCTTGAGAAAGAAAAACGGAGTAAGAGGAATCATGCTCCCTGACTTCAGACTATATTACCAAGCTACAGTAATCAAGAGAGTATAGTACTGGCCCCAAAATAGAAATATAGAGCAATGGAGAAGGATAAAAAGCCCAGAGGTAAACTCACTCACTTATTGTCACCTTATCTTTGATAAAGGAGGCAAGAATATGCAATGGAGAAAAGACAGCCTCTTCATGGTGCTGGGGAAACATGGCAGTTATATGTAACAGAAAAAAACTAGAACACTACCTAACACCATATACAAAAATAAGCTCAAGATGGATTAAAGACTTAAACGTAAGGCCAGATACTGTAAAACTCTTAGAGGAAAATGGGCAGAACACTCTATGACATAAATCACAGCAAGATCCTTTTTGACCCACCTGCTAGAGAAATGGAACTAAAAACAAAAATAAACAAATGGGACCTAATGAAACTTAAAAAAACTTTTGCACAGCAAAGGAAACCATAAACAAGATGAAAATACAACCCTCAGAATGGGAGAAAATATTTGCAAATGAAGCAACTGACAAAGGATTAATCTCCAAAATATACAAGCAACCCATTCAGCTCAATATCAAAATAACAAAAAACTCTACCCAAAATTGAGAAGAAGAACTAAATAAACATTTCTCCAAAGAAGATATAAAGATTGCCAACAAACTCATGAAAGGATGCTCAATGTAACTGATCATTAGAGAAATGCAAATCAAAACTACAATAAGGTATCACCTCGCACAGGGCAGAATGGACATCATCAAAAAACCTACATACAATAAATGCTGGAGAGGGTGTGGAGAAAAGGGAACCCTCCTGCACTGTTGGCAGGAATGTAAATTGATACAGCCACTGTGGAGAACAGTATGGAGGTTCCTTAAAAAGCTAAAAAAAACGGGATGGAGAATAGTATGGAGGTTTCTTAAAAAACTGAAAGTAGAACTACCATATGACCCAGCAATCCTACTACTGGGCATACATCCTAAGAAAACCATAATTCAAAAAGTGTCAGGTACCACAATGTTCATTGCAGCACTATTTACAATAGCCAGGACATGGAAGCAACCTAA
>NW_006774916.1:0-1863 GCF_000442215.2 Lipotes vexillifer
CGAACCCATGTCCCCTGCATCGGCAGGCGGACTCTCAACCACTGCACCACCAGGGAAGCCCGTTTGGTAGTTTTTGACCATTATTTCTTTGAGTATTTTTTTCTGTCCTTATTCTATTTCCTCTCATTCTGGTAGTCCCTTTATGCTTATATTGGTGCATTTAGTGGTGTCCAGTATTCCTCTGAGGCTATTAATTTGGATTATTCTTTTTTCTTGATATAGCTTCAAGTTTTTTGTTCTTATTCCTGTCAGTTCATATTAAATGTTGAGCTCTTCTAGTGATGTTTTTTTGTTTGTTTGTTTGTTTTCATTTTAGTCACTGTGCTTTTTAGCACCAGAATTTCCATTTGGATGTTTCAAAACAATTTATATTACTTTATTGGTATTTTCCATCAGATGAGATATTGTCATTTTAACTTTTTAAAAAAGATATGATACTTTTTAAAACATGGTTTTCTTTTACTTTTTAAATATAACTTATAATGCCTCTTTTGAAGTCTTTGTGAAGGCTGGTATCTGGATCCTCTCATGGGCAGTTGCTATTGCTTGCTTTCTTTCCTTTGCATGAATGACACCTTTTCTTTGCATGTTGTAATTTTTTTGTTGAAAAATGTACATTTCAAGTTATATGCTAGGAGGAGTCAATTCAGCACCGTGGCAGAATGAAAAGCTATCTTTGTTTTTCCCCTTCAATTTACAACTACTAAAACATCCAAAACACAACAACGAAGCCTCTGTCCAATATATCAGGTTGCTGGAGAATTCTACACATCTGTGCATCTAAAGGTGGGTGGACTGGAACACATGGAGGAGGCCGAACCAAGGGAACAGCAGAGGCATGCTTGAAGTCCTGGTCCATCAGCCATGGCAGCTGAGCCCACAACCCCGGAGAACCTGGTAGTGCAGGGGAGGTGGTGGACATGACTCAAGCCTCCCGGCCACATGGTTACTACAGCCACAAGTAACCGGGCAGCAGTGGTAGTGGGGCCTGGTACCCTGTTCCTCCAGCTGCTAAGGCACCCATTACTCCAGCCCCTCACATGCACATCTGCAGCTGTGGAGCTTATAAAACTAGACATCACAGAGGCACTTGCAGGAAACTAACAACACTGGACACCATAGAGGCACCCGCAGGACCCTGGCTCCCCCTTCCCTTTCCCCCATGATAGTGGAACCTTCAACTTGGGATCCCAGATGAGGGAAGAGCCCACCATCCAAGGGCCCCAGGCAGCAGCAACTGTGACACTGGCAGACGCAAGGTACCAATGACCCCAGAGACACAAGAGACAATAATGAAGGCACAGGGCCACACCTCTGACAGAGGCGATGGAACGTGGAAAGTGCAGACTCTCAAATAGAATCAGAGGCAGCTCAGGTAAGAGAAACCCAAAACTTCTGCTATATCACTACCTACTGGAAATCAAAAGAAAGTCCTCTAATTTCTAACCTGTTGAATTGCTAGAATCAAGCAGAAAGGTGTTCCCTACTTCACATGCACCAGCAGAGGAACAATTTATCAAGCACCATGAAAAACCACAGTAACATTGTACCATAAAAAGAAAATGACAATTCCACATAAATTAAACTTAAATTCATGGAACATTGCAATCTGATTGATAGAGAATTCAAGAGAGTTGTCATGAAGAAACTCAACTAGCTACAAGAAAACTCAGAAAGGGTGTTCATTGAGCTCGGGAATAAAATTAATGAACAGAAGGAATAATTTACCAAAGAGGTTGAAACTAAAAGAAAAGAACCAAGGGGCTTCCCTGGTGGCGCAGTGGTTGAGTCCACCTGCCAATGCAGGGGACACGGGTTCGTGCTCCGGTCTGGGAGGATCCCACATGCCGTGGAGCGGCTGGG
>NW_006774918.1:0-211 GCF_000442215.2 Lipotes vexillifer
TTTTTTTTTTTTTTTTTTTTTTTGCGATACATGGGCCTCTCACTGCTGCAGCCTCTCCCATTGTGGAGCACAGGGTCCGGATACACAGGCTCAGTGGCCATGGCTCATGGGCCCAGCCGCTCCATGGCATGTGGGATCCTCCCCGATTGGGGCACGAACCCATGTCCCCTGCATCGGCAGGCAGACTCTCAACCACTGTGCCACCAAGGAA
>NW_006774920.1:0-207 GCF_000442215.2 Lipotes vexillifer
AGGGAGGGTGGGAGGGAGGGAGACAAAGAGGGAAGAGATATGGGACCATATGTATATGTATAAATGATTTACTCTGTTATAAAGCAGAAACTAACACACCATTGTAAAACAATTATTCCCCAATAAAGATGTTAAAAAAAAAAAAAAACTACAATGAGATATCTCACACCAGTCAGAATGGCCATCATCAAAAAATCTAGAAACAAT
>NW_006774921.1:0-9565 GCF_000442215.2 Lipotes vexillifer
GAAAGCCCGCGTGCAGCAACGAAGACCCAACACAGTCAAAAATAAATAAATAAAATAAATAAAAATTTTTTAATGTGTTTAAAATTTATTTTTAAATAAAATAAAGTAAAAAAAGAATGTGTATAAGTATATGACTGAGTCACTTTGCTGTACAGCAGAAATTAACCCAACGTTGTAAATCATCTACACTTCAATAAAAAAATAAGAGGACTCCAAACTTAAACTAATAGAAGAGAGGCTTTTATTTTTTACTTGATACCTCAACACCTTATATATGGCTCCATTTCAGCAACTGCTGCTGTGTTTAGCAAAGATAGGTCACTTCTATATCCCCAAATTGCCAGTGAGCTCGTAAAGGGCAGGAACATGGAAACAGGAACAGTGAAGGTAAATACGTCAGGTTTTTAAATCAAATTTTCCTTTGCATCAGATTGAATAAACCATTAGCGATATCACACTGAAACCATCATTGGATTGATATTGCTGGGTTTAATTCACTGCATTATTTCAGTTGACAATCAAGCAAATTGTTAATTGGCTAAACTGACTGTCAAAACAGTCCATCTGATGGGAGAAAGGGCAAGGGGGTGGAAGAGAGAGGCTATATTGACTGATTACTAAGAAAGCAGAATCTAGAGGGACTCAGGGTGATTGGATGAGTGAGGAAGGGAAGAGGCGAAGAAATCTTGGGCTATTGGTGAGACAGTGGAGCCACTCATTTTTTATTGTTCTTTTGATCCTACATCCCAAGAATTTACTTGCTGAACAAAGGAAAAAAGTTTTTATACTCTAAAGAAGTAATAATGCTGCAATGTGCCTGACTGGAAATCTCACTACATTTTACTAATCAAAGGAAATGGAGGTGCCTAACATCCTTCAGAAGATGCATGTAAATATCTGTGTGTTAGATATTGAGAAAATGAGAAGACAGTTATTCTTCCCCAGTGCACCCTAGCATGTCATTTGGGAATAGGATTAAAAAGTAGCATAGATCAAAGCATTTTTTGCTCAACTTCTCCCTATACACGATTATTATTTTGTAATCGTTTTCTAATATTTATCATAAGGCCTTAATAGATGGCTATTGTAGTCCTTTCTACACTCTCTTTTAAAAAATCTTTTGGAGGTATACTTGACTTTTAATCAATTGGACATATTTAGAATACACAATTTGATAAGTTTTGACATGTTATATACCATCACTTTCAAACATCACTCCAATCAATACAATAAACACGGCCAACACCCCCAGAATATTTCTTCTGCATCTTTGTAATCATTCTTTCTAGCCCTTGCTTCCTACATCTCCCTCAACCCCCCATCTCAGGTACCTCTGATTGGCTCACTGTTACTATTCATTCCTTTGTATTTTCTATAATTTTATATAAATGCTACCCTATGATATGTACTATTTTTTTTCTGACTTCCTTCACTCAGCATAATTATTTTGAGATTAATCTACATCTTTGTGTGTGTTAATAGTTCATTCCTTTTTATTGCTGACTAGCATACCCTTATATGGATATGCTATAATTTGTTGATCCATTACCTGAGTTTGGGTTGTTTCTACTTTTTTGTCATTATAAATAAAGCTGCTAGAAACATTCATGTACAAGTATTTGCATATGCTTTTATTTCTCTTGGGTAAATACCTAGGAATGGAATTGTTGAGTATTATCGTTAAGTGTATTTTTAAAATTGTAAGAAGTGCCAATCTAAAGTGATCTTTTTCTAAAATGATTGTTATCACCGACACGTCTGAGAGGTCCAGTTCTTTCACAGCCTCCCCAGACCACTGTATAGTCAGATGTTTTATTGTTAGCCATTCTACTGGGAATATAGCAGTATACTGTGTTTTAAATGTGCACTTTCCTAAATAAGTATCATTTCTGGTGCTTTGTTGCTATCTATATGCCTTATTTTTCTTGCCTTGTTCCATTGGCTAAAACCTCCTGTAAAAATTTTAACAAAAGCAGTGCAATTAGACATGCTTGTCTTGTTCCTAAACTTAAAGGGGAAGTCTTTCATCTTTTCACCGTTAAGTATATTAATTGGTGATTTTTCATAGATGGGTTTATCTGTTTACCAGGTTAAGGAAGTTCCATTCTATTTCTAGTTTGCTGAGAGTTTTTATCAGGAATACTTGTTAAATTTTGTGAAATATTTTTTTCTGCATCTATTGAGGTGATCACATTTTTTCTTTTAATATTTTATTTATCCAGTCGATTACGCTAATTAAATTTTTAATGTTAAAGTAATCTTGCATTTGGTCATGGTGTATTATCTTTCTGTATACTGTTAGATTTTAATTGCTAAAATTTTGTTTATAATTTTTGCATTTATATTCATGAGAGAAATTAGTATCAGGGACTGCTGACCTCAGAGAATAAGTTGGGAATTATTCACCCCTCTTCAATTTTCTGGAAGAGTTTGTGTGTAATTGGTACGATTTCTTCCTTAAATTTGTGGAAGAATTCATCAGTAAGCCATCTGGCCTGGAAGGAGGTAGAGAGGGAGGGAGGGAGGGAGGGAGGGAGGGAGGAAGGAAGGAAGGAAGGAAGAAGAAAGAAGGAAAAGAAATCCACTAGGCTGTGTGTACATTCCACATCCCTTTGCCCTCAGGCACTATCAGAATTTTTTGCCTGCTTATGTTTCCACCCAATGAAGTTCCTGGATTCCCACCATGGCATCCCATCATCCCTGTGGCCTGAAATGTGTTTATCCTCCATACCACTCCCTCAGACTATGTTTTCTGCAAAAGGCAGTGTTAACCAGAGAAACCCATTGTTCTAAGCCATGAGTTACTATTTTATCATTTATAACTAATAGCATTATAAGAGATTCTTTAACAAGTTCTTACAGGATTCCTGAGAGTAGAAATTTAAGTCACCATAGAAAACCATTTCTAGACACAATGAATATTTTTTTTCTCGTCACATCACATCATTCAGGTGACCAGGATCTTCACTCACATAAAACTAACTCTGAAATGACATACAAAATCAAAACAATTTTATGGTATAGTTCTGGCTTCTAACAAGATTATTGTTTCCATATCAAGCCCCAGCTTCTGCAGCAGACTCTATCTCCTCAGATAGTTATTCTCTCTTTCATATTATCTCTTTACTTTGTACTTTTGGTAAATGATGTGTCAGAAACTCCTGGTTGCCTATGCAACATTCATCCCTTCCTTATATCTTAATAACAGATTCTTGATTTTGTTCATTGCTACACATTGTCCTGTTTGAAAAACAAACAAACAAGCAAGCTTGGAATCATAGACTCCCTTGCAGCTAGGGACAGCCATGTGACTCATATCTGCCTCTCCTAGGTGTATCTGGAAGCATTTTTTGTCTCATGATACAGATGCCACCTTTCCCGCATTTACCATTGCTCCCCTTTGTCCTTTCTGCAATAGTATGTGATGACAGGAGCTATTGTAGCCTTCTGGTATTCCAAAGAAAAAGGACCACAGAGACCTTGACCCTGATATATTTAAGCCACTGAACCAACACAACAATGGCCTGCCTCTGGCTTTTCAGGGCAGAAAAGAAAATCCAGCTTAATTTGTCGAAGCCACTCTTTATTCAGTTACAGCTGAATCCAATGCCCCATACACAAATGGAGAAAGAGGATGTTATTATCTCTGCATAATTACATAGTCATTTGTATTTCTTTCACAAAAAAAAAAGTCATTTTTAGATATTAAGAGGTACGTCAGTTTAGAACAATACATTTTACTCATCTTCCGGCTGACTACGTTCGACCTTTAGCCAAAATGTCAAGTATCAAAGCACAAATAGCACTACATTATAATTCTTTATTTACATATCTGTTTATAGGCTCTGAATTCTTTAACGGCAAGACCTATGTCTTACTTATCCTTTCACCTTTAGAACCTAAAATATCTCTTGGCACCTATTAAAAGGTCAGGGAGTGTTTAATTGAATTAGACTAGAAGGAGAATAAGCTGTTTAATCCCATGGTGGAAGCTGTTGCCACAGGATTAAAAACTAGTGCTTGGATACATGATATGACGGGCCAGCAGAAGGGAGCCAGGATATAGGGCCAGCTCTTCGTCATTAAACCAGCGTCTCACTCCCTATAATACAGAGAACACTGTGTGGTTTTACAAGGACAAAAGTGCCTTCTAGCATCCTGAAAAAAAAAAAAAAACTGGCAAAAAAGAAGCCCTGATAGATGCTTTAACAAATACTCCTCTATTTTCAGCATTTTCTGCCTGTAATTACTTTTCGCCAAAGACAGCAATCATATTAAAAAATAGCTCTCCTACTTGCTGCACTTAAAATGGATGGTGAATTATAAAGCACAAGTGGCAAAAAGCCAAACAATGACCTGCTTATTTAATTTTATTTTCTCCTATATGGATTATTCACTCATCAATTGCCTTGGAACTGAGAGGTATGGTTTTCTCTGGCCCAAGGGGTCTGAGACCACCAGGAACCAGCACCAACTCAAATTCAGTTTCTTCTCAGGCCTGTCCATGAAGGTTAGACAAGTTACTAAGGCATGAAACATCCAACTCCTGAGTCATTCACAACCGAAGTTGCCTAAGTGTGAGGTTTACACTTCTGCCTGGAGGTCTGCGAGATCATCTTTGGGATGGGTATTGTTGTGATAGAAAGGACAGATAAGATGCAACTCAGTGGGAATGGGCAATTTTGACATTGTAAATTATTTGTAATTTTATATTATTGGAAGCCATTCTCTTCAAAGCCACAGGCCTATAATCCTGAGAAAGGTCACTCAGTGTGGAAACTGGAGTATTTTGAATAAAACAGGAAAGGCAGGGTTGAAAAGACCATTTGTCCTGCAAGTTGGGGGAATGGATTTACAATGAGGAATTTTAAATGAAGTTTGAATTTGCAACCATTCATTTGAACACGCATGCCTAGACCACCTGATAAATAATACATTTGTATTGTGCTTGTGAAATATGCAAACGGAGTCCAATTTGCAAATAAATGCCTTGAAGAATATTTTAAAACTTCAGAGGTTACTTAATCCTAGGAGTCTCTGTATTCATATTTGTGAGGTTTTTGTCTTACTTTGTGACAGCTGCTATAAATTCAATTAAACTGTATGGCAAATTAAGTTTTGGTGGTGGTTGTTTTCTTTCTTGCTGAAGGAAGAAAACGATCAAGAGGTTAGCAAGATGGGAAGCAACCAGCACATTTGCAAAGAGGGAAATCAAACAATGTCACATCAAAATAAGAAGGAAGGAAATCCAGCCAGCTAAGCAGGTACAGCCGGATTTGTTATCCTTGTCCTTCGCCCGCTTTGTCCACATGCTTTCCTTGCTATGGAAAATAGTGGAAGCAATTAGAATCCACAAAGTTAGAAGCCTAAAAGTTGCTCTGACAGCAAACGGAAACAGAACGCAAAAACTCAGAATGTGCAGGCACGAAAAATACTGCAAGGGATGGTCATTTAAAATGTGTTCCAGGATCGTAGAGCAGCCCCTGACAGCCACCCAGAGCATAGTAAGTAATCACGCCCAACATTGGCCTCTTGTAAACTGAAGGTACAAACTGTGGCCGATGTATAGATCCACAGACATAACACCTAGTAGGAACATGCATACGGAAATGCGTGAACAAGATGCTGAATTCCCCTTACAAATTAGATGTGTTCTCCAGCCCTCGAGCTTACTGTCTATTGAGGTTTTGTTGTATGCTGGGCACTGAGAGAAGCAGGACTCAAAGAGTCCTCCCAACAGCCCCATAGGTTAAGTGATTATAAGCAAAGAAATTAAAGCACAGAGAGGTTAAGGGGCTTATCCAAGATCATATGGCTAAGAGTGGCAAAGCTGAATCAAAAGTCAGGCCTCCCTGCTCATCACACCTCCATCAGGTGCCTCTGTTGTAAAAGGCAGATGGAACTTCTGCGACCTAAATTCTATCCGACGTGTATGGGGGAAGCTTCCTGCTTAACAGGAACCTCAAGGTACCTTTGGTAAATGGGTCAGTTAGTAAATTCAGATGTTTCTTAAAATTCTACACACATGCCAAGTACCATAGGTGACAGTCAAGAGTCGCATGAAAGAGGAAATGCTGTGGTTTGCTTTTGATGATCTGAATTTTCTCCCTCTCTTGCTTCTTTTAGGTCACACAATTCTCCCACACGGGAAGACCTCTCTGGCTGGAGCCCAAGATGTTGGACTGAGTTTCTCCTGAAACAATCAGGTGCGGGGAGAGCCCCCAAAATGACTAGACACATGTGGCTCACCTGCTGAAATAACCCCTAGGGAGAGGAGTTGTTGAGGGAACTACAGCTCTGTGGGGCATAAGCTACTCAGCCTCTTGTAGTTGTGTGCAAAAAAAGATGTGTGATTAATAAGCCAGAGGAAGGACAATTACAATGGTGGGAGAGATGAAGTGAGCTGAATGTCATTGGAATTGGGCCACTTCCCCAAGCTTTAGGGCTGGTGGGATGCTGTTTCTTATTACATCTAATAAATTGCTCAACAAATATTTATTGAAGGCCAACTATGTCCAAGTTTGTGGGGATATGGAAAATAAGGCTGCTGTTCTCATGAAACATATTCTAGGAGATGAGAAGACAAACAATGAAATAAATAGACACATGATTTATTAAGTAGTGATACGTTCTATGAAGCACAAAGAAGCTGGTTAAGGGGCATATAAAGCTACAGGGGACACTAGTTTATATAAGAAGGTCAGATAAATCCCCTCTGACAAAGTGACATGTGAACATAGACCAAAATACATAAGTGAGCCAGGCAGTTAGGAGAGGTCATTCCAGGGAGAGGGAACAGTCTTTGCAAAATCCCTAGAGTTAGTAAGTGCTCTGTGTTCAAGGAACCCTAAGGAAACTAGTGCGGCCACAGAAAGGGAGGGAGGGGAGCAGAAGGTAACAGGGACAGAGAGGATACGTTGGCGGGCAGACTGTGTAGGGCTTAACATTGAGGACACTGCAAGGACTTTTACCTTATAGTCTAAATGAAATGAGAAGTCACTGGAGAACCTGACTGCTATACAGAAAGAAACAAGAGTAAAAACAAATAAAAAAAGAAGAATCAGGTTAGGAGGCTGATGCAATAACCAAGTAAGAAATAGACCAGAGTGGGAGCAGTGTAGGTAGTCAGGAGTGTTGGATGCTGGCTATGCAAGAAAGACAGTTATGAAGGGTTATGCCAAGATGCACGTGGCCTAAGTGACTGGGAAAATGGAATCACCATGAACTGAAATGGGGAGGAGCAGGCTGGGGGGTGTTGCCTATGTTATGCTCAGATGCCCATTAGATATTAAGGAGACATTATGTACCATCATCACCTTCCTTCGCTATGACTCCTTACTCTGTGCCAAAGCTATCTTATTTAATAGGATGTGTAAATTGGATTGACATCCATTTTCTCCCCTGGAGTGTAGTCCCCTGAGAGGAGTGACTATGTCTAACTCTCTCCACTGTATACCCAGCAACCAGCACAGCACCTGACTTGTAGTTAGCACTCGATAACTAGTGAACGGGTGAATGAATAAAAATGTGAAGGGGTGATTCCTCCCAATGACTCCCTGTGGTAGGAAGTGGGGCAACTGCATCTCTGCTTCCTCAGCCTGCCTGGACCAGGTCAGAGTACCGAACTGCACCAGTGGAATGACCTCCATAGAGGCAACTGGAGCCAGCATCTTCTCTTTCCACCTTTGCTTTAATTCAAGGGTATCAAATGCTGATGTTATTTTATTACTACAAAATTTAGGAGAATTCAAAGAAAATATATTTATCCCTTATATGTGGAATCTTTAAAAAAATGATACAAATGAACACTTATTTACAACAGAAATAGACTCACAGACATAGAAAATAAGCTCATGGTGACCAAAGGGGGAAGGGGGGGCAGAGGGATAAATTATGAGTTTAGGATTAACTGATACACACTACTATATATAAAATAGACAACCAACAAGGACCTACTGTATAGCACAAGGAACTATATTAAATATCTTGTAATAACCTATAACAGAAAAGAATCTAAAAAAGAATATATAACTGAATCACTTTGCTAAAACTAATATAACATTGTAAATCAACTATATTTCAATAAAAAATTTTAAATACATGTATTTACACAATAAATATTGTAGATTTATTTTCTTGATCTTAAATGGCTCTATGGCTGCCTAATTTTAAGTTTCCCATCCATGTGAATTGGAAAATTTATTCCAGGATTCCTCTGTGTTCTCACCCAACCCACCAGAACATCCTACTCACACAGTTTGTACCTCCAATGTCACACTCTGAAACTCTCATTCTCACGTTAGTTTTATCTTCAGTCAGAGCATGTTGTAGCCTACACTTGAGCACCAGAGAGACCCTATGACACACTCCTCAAGGCACAAGCTGATCTTTGTGCTTAAAATTCCACCACTAAGAGGCATTTCTCTGCATTGACTTTTCCTTTCATGAAGCCTTCAGTAAGATGGGTCAAGAAATGAAGTCCTTATTTTCTATTAATATTTTAACAGACTAGAATGATCTCTATGTGACTTGCTGCACCTGGCCGGGGATGGGTCCCATAAAAGCATTTAAGACAGAAATTTGGAGAGATCTTACCATTTCTGCAATTGGCAGCTTGGCCAACATAAGATTCAGGTATTAGGCAGCAAAGAGTGTGAGTGCTGGTGTTTTAAAAAGCCTCCATCCTGCTATACAGAGGCAAAGGCATAGGAGTAAAGCCATATCTGTGGTAGATACATTGGCCAACCATTGTCAAACTTTATCTGAGAAAAAAATGTTTCTATAGTCAAATAAGTTAGGGACATTCTGCTTATCATTTTCCTGTCTTGGATATTTACAATGCGCATTAGCAGGTTAGATAATGGGAGAAGTCTTAGGTTTTAGAAATCTGTTTAACCGTCTTTCATATAGCATTTCTACAAACATACTTAAATTTGTTGTTCAACGTTTTTAGAAATAGCATTTTCAGTTTATAAAAGAAAGAGCTCAGTTGCTTTACCTGGAAGTTGATTGTAAGAAAGGAGGCTGCCTAATATACTGAAGAGCAGTCTCTTTTTTTTTTTTTTGTGCGATACGCGGGCCTCTCACTGTTGTGGCCTCTCACTGTTGTGGCCTCTCCCGTTGCGGAGCACAGGCTCCGGACACGCAGGCTCAGCGGCCATGGCTCACGGGCCCAGCCGCTCCGCGACATGTGGGATCTTCCCAGACCGGGGCACGAACCCGCGTACCCTGCATCAGCAGGCAGACTCTCAACCACTGCGCCACCAGGGAAGCCCCTCAATAGCAGTCTTTGACTGTGTTGAGGGACCCTGGTTCGAATCTTCCACTAACCTATTTACTGGTTTTGTGGCCTCAGTGAGTTACTTAACGTCTCTGTGCCTTTGTAAATTGAAAATCTAATATGTTTTTACTTCTAAGCATTTTCTTTCTTTTTTATTTATTTTTAAAAATTTTATTAGAGTATAGTTGATTTACAATGTTGTATTAGCTTCAGGTGTACTGCATAGTGATTCAGTTATACATATAGATGTATTCATTCTTTTTTTTTTTTTTTTTTTTTTTTTTT
>NW_006774921.1:9575-113340 GCF_000442215.2 Lipotes vexillifer
GTGGCCTCTCCCGTTGCGGAGCACAGGCTCCGGACGCACAGGCTCAGCGGCCATGGCTCACGGGCCCAGCCGCTCCGCGGCATGTGGGATCCTCCCGGACCGGGGCACGAACCCGCGTCTCCTGCATCGGCAGGCGGACTCTCAACCACTGCACCACCAGGGAAGCCCTGTATTCATTCTTTTTTCAGATTCTTTTCCCATATGGGTTATTACAGAATATGTAAGCATATTATTTCTAGTGCATGTAAAATATCTTGATGTAGAATAAAGAGTAGCCATGCTTTTATAATCTGGGCTTATTTTTGCCCTCTCCAGAACTCTAGTTCCACCTCTGTTTAGCACCCCTGGTTTAGAGTAGCCAGGACCAGTGGCTAAGAGCAAGGGTTTTGGATTAAAATTCAGTTCAAATCCTGACTCTGCTATTTACTAGCTGTGTGGTGTTGGGTAGGTTACTCGACCTCTCTGGGCCTCAGTTTCTTTATTTGTGAAATAGAGCTGCTGGAAGGATCAAAATAATAAAGTATATTTTACACTATTTATAGAGTGTCCAGCCAAGGGCCTAGCTCAGAGTAAATGGCACAGTAAATAGCTGTTATGAGCGTTCTGGTTGTTGTTTCCTGTCTCCACGCTTTTCACTTCTGGCTTGACAATGATCTCTCCTTAACCCCATCACTAAGAGCGTTCAATCCTGGTAGCTGACACTCCTGACAATGGGGTCTTCCAAATCGTACCCCGTGCCTCTTCCCAAACTGTTGCTTCCTCCCTGAGGCAACTGGTGCTTATAATTTACTTCTGGATCCCTGGCCCAGCTGCAAGGGAAGGAGAACAGACAAGGATTTCTCTTCCCACAGCCTCCCACGTATTAGTTTTCTCTGCATGTCTGACGTTTGACTTCTAACTCCCCTCGGGCTGTGATTACTCAGACAAAGTGAAGTGGACAGATGGAACAATTATTTGGAAAGCTCAGCCAATGGAAAACAAAACAAAAAGACAAGCAAAGAAAACCCTACGCTCAGCCTTGCAGTTGAGGGGAAAGAGGTTATTGGTTTAAATTATTCTTACTGTCTGCTGGCATCGATTGCATTTTCCAGGTAAGTGCTCAGCGCTCCCATTAGTTTGCCCACGCAGAGAAACAATACCTTCTTAGATATTGGCACTACAGGTAGCCTTCTGCAGCAGGAAGAGATGTGTTTGGGCAAATCTGGTCTATACAGAAAATTTTTGTTAGCTGACTCCAATTAGTTCATTGACTTTCATGATAAACACAAGAGGTGTGGTAGGAGTGGGGGGAAAAGGGTCATATGATACGAAAAAACACTTTAAAATAAAGTATACTTTTACAATCATGTATTTGAAAATTTTCTGAGAAAACCCTAATGTTTTATAGGTATTGAGCCAAACAGCCTAGGCTCAATTCCTGGCTCTGCCATACTCTTGTGGTGCATGTGACTTAGTATAAATTACTTAGTTTCTGAGTCTCAGTTTTCTGGTGTCCCCCGTGGAGATGATGAGAGTGCTCAGTCATATAGTGATGAGGACATCAAAGAGTAATGTATATAGAGGTTATCATACTATGGGAAGTAAGACAGAGAAAGACAAATGATATGAGATCATTTATATGTGGGATCTAAAAAAATGATACAAATGAACTTATTTACAAGCAGAAATAGACTTACAAGCAGACACAGAAAACAAACTTATGGTGACCAAAGGCAAAAGGGCAGGGGAGGAGGGATTAATGGGGAATTTGGGATTAACATATATACACTACTATACATAAAATAAACAAGGATCTACTGTATAGCACAGGGAACTGTACTCAATATCTTGTAATGACCTATAATTCAAAAGAATCTGAAAAAGAATATATATATATTATATATATAAAATATATAATACATGTTATATATATAAACTATATATTTATATATATATATATATAAAACAACTGAATCACTTTGCTGTACACCTGAAATATTGTAAACCAACTACACTTCAATTTTTAAAAAAAAAAAGAGCCTTGTGCCTGCCACGTAGTAAATTCCCAATAAATGGTGATTTATTATGTTATAATAAATGAATATTTTTAATGAATTATTAACAAATAGACATGTTTCTGGTTATAAAAGCTAAAGCTGGAAAGCCTCGAACTCCAGATGATGGCAGGTCAGGGCCTCATGTTCTGGGGGTTTTGAGCTCTCATTTTTCTGGTTCAATCCACAGACTTCTTCAATTTCAAAATCTCTGCTGCATATTTCTTTTTTTTTTTTTTTAACATCTTTATTGGGGTATAATTGCTTTACAATGGTGTGTTAGTTTCTGCTTTATAACAGAGTGAGTCAGTTATACATATATATATGTTCCCATATCTCTTCCCTCTTTGTCTCCCTCCCTCCCACCCTCCCTATCCCACCCCTCCAGACAGCCACAAAGAACCGAGCCGGTTTCCCTGTGCCATGCGGCTGCTTCCCACTGGCTATCTACCTTACGTTTGTTAGTATATATATGTCCATGTCTCTCTCTCGCCCTAACACACCTCACCCTTCCCCCTCCCCATATCCTCAAGTCTGTTCTCCAGTAGGTCTCTGTCTTTATTCCTGTTTTACCCCTAGGTTCTTCATAACATTTTTTTTTCTTAAATTCCATATATATGTGTTAGCATACGGTATTTGTCCTTCTCTTTCTGACTTACTTCACTCCGTATGACAGACTCTAGATCTATCCACCTCATTACAAATAGCTCAATTTCGTTTCTTTTTATGGCTGAGTAATATTCCATTGTATATATGTGCCACATCTTCTTTATCCATTCATCCGACGACGGGCACTTAGGTTGTTTCCATCTCCGGGCTATTGTAAATAGAGCTGCAATGAACATTTTGGTACATGACTCTTTCTGAATTCTGGTTTCCTCAGGGTATATACCTAGTAGTGGGATTGCTGGGTCATATGGTAGTTCTATTTGTAGTTTTTTAAGGAACCTCCATACTGTTCTCCATAGTGGCTGAACCAATTCACATTCCCACCAGCAGTGCAAGAGTGTTCCCTTTTCTCCACACCCTCTCCAGCATTTATTGTTTCTAGATTTTTTGATGATGGCCATTCTGACTGGTGTGAGATGATATCTCATTGTAGTTTTGATTTGCATTTCTCTAATGATTAATGATGTTGAGCATTCTTTCATGTGTTTGTTGGCAGTCTGTATATCTTCTTTGGAGAAATGTCTATTTAGGTCTTCTGCCCATTTTTGGATTGGGTTGTTTATTTTTTTGTTATTGAGCTGCATGAGCTGCCTGTAAATTTTAGAGATTAATCCTTTGTCAGTTGATTCATTTGCAAATATTTTCTCCCATTCTGAGGGCTGTCTTTTGGTCTTGTTTATGGTTTCCTTTGCTGTGCAAAAGCTTTGAAGTTTCATTAGGTCCCATTTGTTTATTTTTGTTTTTATCTCCATTACTCTAGGAGATGGGTCAAGAAGGATCTTGCTGTGATTTATGTCATAGAGTGTTCTGCCTATGTTTTCCTCTAAGAGTTTGATAGTTTCTGGCCTTACATTTAGGTCTTTAATCCATTTTGAGCTTATTTTTGTGTATGGTGTTAGGGAGTGATCTAATCTCATACTTTTACATGTACCTATCCAATTTTCCCAGCACCACTTATTGAAGAGGCTGTCCTTTCTCCACTGTATATTCCTGCCACCTTTATCAAAGATAAGGTGACCATATGTGCATGGGTTTATCTCTGGGCTTTCTATCCTATTCCATTGATCTATCTTTCTGTTTTTGTGCCAGTACCATACTGTCTTGATTACTGTAGCTTTGTAGTATAGTCTGAAGTCAGGCAGCCTGATTCCTCCAGCTCCATTTTTTGTTCTCAAGATTGCTTTGGCTATTCGGGGTCTTTTGTGTTTCCATACAAATTGTGAAATTTTTTGTTCTAGTTCTGTGAAAAATGCCAGTGGTAGTTTGATAGGGATTGCATTGAATCTATAGATTGCTTTGGGAAGTAGAGTCATTTTCACAATGTTGATTCTTCCAATCCAAGAACATGGTATATCTCTCCATCTGTTTGTATCATCTTTAATTTCTTTCATCAGTGTCTTATAATTTTCTGCATACAGGTCTTTTGTCTCCTTAGGTAGGTTTATTCCTAGATATTTTATTCTTTTTGTTGCAATGGTAAATGGGAGTGTTTTCTTGATTTCACTTTCAGATTTTTCATCATTAGTATATAGGAATGCCAGAGATTTCTGTGCATTAATTTTGTATCCTGCTACTTTACCAAATTCATTGATTAGCTCTAGTAGTTTTCTGGTAGCATCTTTAGGATTCTCTATGTATAGTATCATGTCATCTGCAAACAGTGACAGCTTTACTTCTTCTTTTCCGATTTGGATTCCTTTTATTTCCTTTTCTTCTCTGATTGCTGTGGCTAAAACTTCCAAAACTATGTTGAATAAGAGTGGTGAGAGTGGGCAACCTTGTCTTGTTCCTGACCTTAGTGGAAATGCTTTCAGTTTTTCGCCATTGAGGATGATGTTGGCTGTGGGCTTGTCATATACGGCCTTTATTATATTGAGGAAAGTTCCCTCTACACCTACTTTCTGCAGGGTTTTTATCATAAATGGGTGTTGAATTTTGTCAAAAGCTTTCTCTGCATCTATTGAGATGATCATATGGTTTTTCTCCTTCAATTTGTTAATATGGTTAATCACATTGATAGATTTGCGTATATTGAAGAATCCTTGCATTCCTGGAATAAACCCCACTTGATCATGGTGTATGATCCTTTTAATGTGCTGTTGGATTCTGTTTGCTAGTATTTTGTTGAGGATTTTTGCATCTATGTTCATCAGTGATATTGGCCTGTAGTTTTCTTTCTTTGTGACATCCTTGTCTGGTTTTGGTATCAAGGTGATGGTGGCCTCGTAGAATGAGTTTGGGAGTGTTCCTCCCTCTGCTATATTTTGGAAGAGTTTGAGAAGAATAGGTGTTAGCTCTTCTCTAAATGTTTGATAGAATTCGCCTGTGAAGCCATCTGGTCCTGGGCTTTTGTTTGTTGGAAGATTTTTAATCACAGTTTCAATTTCAGTGTTTGTGATTGGTCTGTTCATATTTTCTATTTCTTCCTGATTCAGTCTTGGCAGTTTGTGCATTTCTAAGAATTTGTCCATTTCTTCCAGATTGTCCATTTTATTGGCATAGAGTTGCTTGTAGTAATCCCTCATGATTTTTTGTATTTCTGCAGTGTCAGTTGTTACTTCTCCTTTTTCATTTCTGATTCTATTGATTTGAGTCTTCTCCCTTATTTTCTTGATGAGTCTGGCTAATGGTTTATCAATTTTGTTAATCTTCTCAAAGAACCAGCTTTTAGTTTTATTGATCTTTGCTATTGTTTCCTTCATTTCTTTTTCATTTATTTCTGATCTGATTTTTATGATTTCTTTCCTTCTGCTAACTCTGGGGTTTTTTTGTTCTTCTTTCTCTAATTGCTTGAGGTGCAAGGTTAGGTTGTTTATTCGAGATGTTTCCTGCTTCTTAAGGTGGGCTTGTATTGCTATAAACTTCCCTCTTAGAACTGCTTTTGCTGCATCCCATAGGTTTTGGGTCGTTGTATCTCCATTGTCATTTGTTTCTAGGTATTTTTTAATTTCCTCTTTGATTTCTTCAGTGATCACTTCGTTACTAAGTAGTGTATTGTTTAGCCTCCATGTGTTTGTATTTTTTACTGCTCTTTTCCTATAATTGATATCTAATCTCATGGCGTTGTGGTCGGAAAAGATACTTGATATAATTTCAATTTTCTTAAATTTACCAAGGCTTGATTTGTGACCCAAGATATGATCTATCCTGGAGAATGTTCCATGAGCACTTGAGAAAAATGTGTATTCTGTTGTTTTTGGATGGAGTGTCCTATAAATATCAATTAAGTCCATCCTGTTTAATGTATCATTTAAAGCTTGTGTTTCCTTATTTATTTTCATTTTGGATGATCTGTCCATTGGTGAAAGTGGGGTGTTGAAGTCCCCTACTATGAATGTGTTACTGTCGATTTCCCCTTTTATGGCTGCTAGTTTTTGCCTTATGTATTGAGGTGCTCCTATGTTGGGTGCATAAATATTTACAATTGTTATATCTTCTTCTTGGATCGATCCCTTAATCATTATGTAGTGTCCTTCTTTGTCTCTTCTGATAGTCCTTATTTTAAAGTCTATTTTGTCTGATATGAGAATTGCTACTCCAGCTTTCTTTTGGTTTCCATTTGCATGGAATATCTTTTTCCATCCCCTTACTTTCAGTCTGTATGTGTCTCTAGGTCTGAAGTGGGTCTCTTGTAGACAGCATATATATGGGTCTTGTTTTTGTATCCATTCAGCCAATCTGTGTCTTTTGGTGGGAGCATTTAGTCCATTTACATTTAAGGTAATTATCGATATGTATGTTCCTATTCCCATTTTCTAAATTGTTTTGGGTTCGTTATTATAGGACTTTTCCTTCTCTTGTGTTTTTGTCTAGAGAAGTTCCTTTAGCATTTGTTGTAAAGCTGGTTTGGTGGTGCTGAACTCTCTCAGCTTTTGCTTGTCTGTAAAGGTTTTAATTTCTCCATCAAATCTGAATGAGATCCTTGCTGGGTAGAGTAATCTTGGTTGCAGGTTTTTCTCCTTCATCACTTTCAGTATGTCCTGCCACTCCCTTCTGGCTTGTAGAGTTTCTGCTGAGAGATCAGCTGTTAACCTTATGGGGATTCCCTTGTGTGTTATTTGTTGTTTTTCCCTTGCTGCTTTTAATATGCTTTCTTTGTATTTAGTTTTTGACAGTTTGATTAATATGTGTCTTGGCGTATTTCTCCTTGAATTTATCCTGTATGGGACTCTCTGTGCTTCCTGGACTTGATTAACGATTTCCTTTCCCATATTAGGGAAGTTTTCAACTATAATCTCTTCAAATATTTTCTCAGTCCCTTTCTTTTTCTCTTCTTCTTCTGGAACCCCTATAATTCGAATGTTGGTGCGTTTAATGTTGTCCCAGAGGTCTCTGAGACTGTCCTCAGTTCTTTTCATTCTTTTTTCTTTATTCTGCTCTGCAGTAGTTATTTCCACTATTTTATCTTCCAGGTCACTTATCCGTTCTTCTGCCTCATTTATTCTGCTATTGATCCCATCTAGAGTATTTTTCATTTCATTTATTGTGTTGTTCATCATTGTCTGTTTCATCTTTATTTCTTCTAGGTCCTTGTTAACTGCTTCTTGCATTTTGTCCATTCTATTTCCAAGATTTTGGATCATCTTTACTATCATTATTCTGAACTCTTTTTCAGGTAGACTGCCTATTTCCTCTTCATTTGTTAGGTCTGGTGGGTTTTTATCCTGCTCCTTCATCTGCTGTGTGTTTTTCTGTCTTCTCATTTTGCTTATCTTACTGTGATTGGGTTCACCTTTTTGCAGGCTGCAAGTTCGTAGCTCCCGTTGTTTTTGATGTCTGTCTCCAGTGGCTAAGGTTGGTTCAGTGCGTTGTGTAGGCTTCCTGGTGGAGGGGACTAGTGGCTGTGTTGTGGTGTATGAGGCTAGATCTTGTCTCTCTAGTGGGCAGGTCCACGTCTGGTGGTGTGTTTTGGGGTGTCTGTGGACTTATTATGATTTTAGGCAGCCTCTCTGCTAGTGGGTGGGGTTGTGTTCCTGTTTTGCTATATGGTTGGCATAGGTTGTCCAGCACTGTAGCTTGCTGGTCGTTGAGCGAAGCTGGGTGCTGGTGTTGAGATGGAGATCTCTGGGAGATTTTCGCCGTTTGATATTATGTGGGGCTGGGAGGTCTCTTCTTGACGAGTGTTCTGAAGTTGGCTCTCCCACCTCAGAGGCAGAGTCCTGACTCCTGGCTGGAGCAGCAAGAGCCTTTCATCCACTCGGCTTTCATTGGATCCTCCGTGCCCATGTCTGGGTGCAGCTGCAGCAATGAGCAGAGGCCAGAGTCGATGGAGGGCTGGGTTACAAGGCACAGCAAGGAGAGAGCATCAGCTCTGCATTCAGAGGCCTTGGGTCAGAGGCCTGTCTCGGCCACTCACCAGCTGGGTGACTTCTTTTCCTTTCCTTTGTGCTTAGTCTAGTTTCACTTGTTCACAGGTTGCTGTGGACAGAGGCCTTGACCCCGGCGCTTCAGACTGGAGTTCCCGGCGCAACGTGGCTGTGCTAACACCTCAGCTGGGGGGCCGCGTGCAGAAACTGCGCTGGACGCTCAATTCAAGATCTCTGCTGCATATTTCTGTTCACTGAGAGGTACCTCTATACCTCTAAATACCCATACAGCTACATACAGGAGACTATCACGTAGCGTTTGGAGTCCATTACACACAAATACAGTGAGGATCTGGTTCAATCCCAACACAATAGGGAGTGTAGGGTGCTGGGGAGGCTACAAGCCCCAGTTAGATTTTTAAGGTGGAAATAGCTGTCTGGGCGGGAGAGCAGGGAGCCTGCTTTGCCCTTTCCTGGATGCCAGCCTGCCTGAGTTCAGGGGGACATAATGCATAACCCAAGGTCATGCAAATTGTGCTTCAGATTTTCTGCCCTTCTAGAACAGAAATCAAAGGCAAACTTGGACGGCGCTGAGTCTAAAATTTTCTCGTCTGTGTAATGGGGTCAGCCAAAGAGGTCAATGACCTTTCCTGAACAGTAATAAAAATATTAATAATAACTACCACATATTGAGTACTTAATATATCAGACACCATTCTGGATGTTTTACAGGAATTGTCTTATTTAGTTGTCTTATTTAATTCCTACACCCATCCTCCAAAAGGGGAATCATTATCAAGCTGTCAGGGTTCTCCAGAGAAATAGAATCGATAGGATATATAGAGATATAGATAAGAGGAGATTTACCATAGGGAGTGGCTCACATAGTTATGGAGGCCAAGAAGTCTCACAATTTGCTGTTGGCAAGGGGGAAACTCAGGAAAGCTGGTGCTGTAATTCACTCAGAAGGTCTGAGAATCAAGGGGCCAAGTGGGTAAGTTTCAGTATGAATCTGAAAGCCCAAGGACAAGAGGTGTTGACGTCTGAGGGTTGGAGAAGATAGATGTCTCAGTTCAAGCAGAGAAAGCAACTCGGGCCTTCCTCTGCCTTTTCTTTCTACATAGGCCCTCAGCAGACTAGATGATGCCTACCACATTGGGAAGGGCGATCTTCCTTACTCAGTCCACTGGTTCAAATGCTACTCTCTTCCAGGACCACCCGGACAGACACACTAAGAAATAATGTTCACCAGCCAACCGGGCATTCCCCTTAGTCCAGTCAAGTTGACACATAAAATTAACCATCATGTAAGCCCACTTTGTGGATGAAGAAACAGGCACAGAGAGGTTAAGGGACTTGACCAGATCACACAACTAGTAGCTGATGGTCTTCTGATTCCTAAACCAGAAGCCCTAATGGACTGCTCTGTTATCTTCTGCAAGAGTTCACTTCAATCTGGGAAAAAGCAGAAGCACCTGTTTTCCAGCAAAATACTCTGGTCTTGATGAGAGCCCCACACGAGAGCTTGAAACCCAGACTTGAATCCCAGGTCTGTCCTAAATAACAGTGACAAAGATAATTGATACTGATTCAACAGAGACAATAATAGCCACCATAATTTAGTGGACAAATACTATAGGTCAGCCATGAATCTCTTGAAGCCCTTGAAAATTAACATAACAATCTCTCATAGAAACTGCAGCTCTTGTGTCTAACTCTGCATTTACCAGATGTGGGATTTTCAATAAAGCATTTAGTCTCTCTTGCTCTCTCCCCCGCTAATTGTCCTCACTTTAAAAATAAAATTTGCGGGCTTCCCTGGTGGCACAGTGGTTGAGAGTCCGCCTGCCGATGCAGGGGACGCGGGTTCGTGCCCCGGTCCGGGAGGATCCCACATGCTGCCGAGCGGCTGGGCCCGTGAGCCATGGCCTCTGAGCCTGCGCGTCCGGAGCCTGTGCTCCGCAACGGGAGAGGCCACAACAGTGAGGGGCCCGCACAGCAAAAAAAAAAAAAAAATTTGATGTGAAAAATAATGTATGGTGAACATTTACACAGTACTCTGAAGATGGCAGCCCCCAGTAAGTATTAGCATTACTTTTATCCCTCTGCTACAAGATGAAGAAACCAGGTCTCATAGAAAAGTGGTTGAACGGTCTGAGGCCACAAGGCTGGCAGCGTCTGTACTCTGGGTCAGTTTCCCTCCAAAGCCCAACAGCTCTTTCTACCTAGACCAGTGACTCTCATACCTGACCACACACCGCAAACAACTGGGTAACTTGTGTACAATCCAGAGTCTTTGCCCCTATCCTTGGACTCAGCTGCCACAGAGCCAGGTTGGCAGCCAGTGCTCCAGCTCATGCATCACCTCATTCGCCAGGACCCCTCTCCTCTCTCCCACGTGAGGGAACACTTCTGTTATCAGTGACTGCAGAGAACCCTCCTATCTTAGTCGGCTTGGGCTGCCATAATAAAATACCATAGACTGAGCAACTTAAGCAATAGAAATGTATACTTCATATTTCTGGAGGCTAGAAGTCCAAGATCAAGATGCCATCATGGTTGGATTCTGGTGAGAGCCCTTTCCTGGCTTGTAGATGGCTGCCTTCTCACTGTGTCCTCACATGGTGGGGAGAGTGTGCAAGCTCTCTGCTATCTCTTCTTAAAAGGGCACTAATGCCATCACAAGGGCATCACCTTTATGACCTTCTCTAAACTTAATTTCCTCCCAAAGGCCCCCATCTCCAAATACATCACACTGGGGGTTAGGGCTTCAACATATGACATTGGGTGGTGGGGGGGAGGTAAGGGACCATAATTCAGTCTATACCATCTTCCTGATTAGTTTAAGATGTTCTTTTTCTCTATTCTATTTCATCAGCAGTAGTCTTTAAAAAAAATTAGAAGGCACTGGCTGAGCACTTATTTGCTGGGCACTGTACCCGAAGGACTATTTATTCATTCATTCATTATGTATACTTGGTTTGCTTTCGAAAAAAAATGATAATGCCTTCTAGAAATTTAAGACTGTCACAGGAAACACTGACAAGGACACATGAATTGGCAAGCTACAGAAAACAGGGCCATTTTCTTGGTGGTTGTTTTCATTGCCCGAGTTGTTATCATTACTCACACAATTGTCGGTACCCGCCCCCGTAGTTCTAGCTTTCATTCCTCAGTCACTCTGCCTTCTCTGCCCTCCCAATTTTTGCTGCTGGGTACAGAGACTAAGTCGTCAGTTGGCTCTGGCCTTCAGGTGCCTTAGCAGAAGCAAAAGGCAGCATCTTTGTCTTAAGTGATGAGCTGAAAAATTCACATCTCCATGTTCTTGCAATTAAAAAAAGAATGATGATGACAGCAACTAATTTTCACTAATGACTTACTGTGTGCTAAGCATGATTTCATTTAGTCCTCATAGCAACCCTAAGAAATAGGTACCATTATCCCCATTCTGAAGAAGTGGAAACTGAGGCTTAGAGAAGCTGGGTATGTTGTTCAAGGTCATCCAAAGCCGATAAATTGGGAAGCCATACAGCCATGCACCTTCCCACCTTGCCCTCTGCTCAGATTGTTTTCATATTCCGAAATGTTCTCTCCTATTGTATTCCTCTAACACCTTGGCTTAGAAATAGGGTGTCTCATTGGCTAAGTTTTCCACATCATGGACGTGGTGCAGATATACAGTGGGTAAGGAGGGTGTGTCAGCCAACATGAAAATCCCACCATGCCCAGTCTAGAGAAATAATAGAGTGAAACAGATTCCCAGACCCAGGTCTCATTACTGACAGTATTAAGACTGATTTCAAGAGACAACCACTGAGATAGCTGGGCAATTACAAATCTAATTTAATAAACTCTCTCAGATTTTCTTTGTCACAAGCTAGAACTGGATTCAGAACCTAAAAATCACTGTGAAGTTGGAAGAGCTGAATAAGCAGGAGATCTAAAAGGAAGTCCAAAAGATGTGAAATGGAGCAGGACCCTATGGTCCTTCCCCCCCATGTCCTCAGCCTGCCTTCTGTCTGTGAATAAAAATTAGCCAAAGAATAAGTCTAATCAAAGAAGTGAGAAAATGCAGAAACAGAGGAAAACAGTCAAAGGAGACCAGATAATAATAGTTTAGTTGTTAAACATAGTCAAGGACCTTTAGTTCCTCAAGGGCTATACATAATATTCTGAGCCACATCCTGCGAGCTGTCTTGTAGATACTGAAACCCTCACCAGGTGGAAGAAATTAACTACATGATGACCAGCCTGTAGCCATGACACAAGCTGCCACAATTCCAAGAATTGCCTTCAAAGAAATGGAAAAAAACCGACCCTGGAACTGAAGATAAACTGGACTTAAAACAATCGAGATGACGCTGGACAGACCACCGATGACCAATTTCAAGATGACTGTCAGAGCTGACTGTACTGTTTCTGCATGTAGCCCCCTCCCTCTGTCTATAAAAGCTTTTGCCCCCTGACTGTCGGGGGTGGGGAAGTCGGCCTTTGGACAGGCGTCCACCCTCCCCGCCAGGTGCCAGCATCCAAAGTAAAACAAACTTTCCTTTCCACCAACCTGGCCTCTTTATTGGCTTTTGAGTGGCGAGCAGCCAGACCTGGGTTCGGTAACAGATGGAATTTGATTACATTTTATAAACATCGTTTGTTAAGAGATGTTTTCAAAACCCCACTCCCTGTTCAATGTGTATTTACCAAGTAAAACACATAAACTGCACTCTAGCAAGCATTCACATTTACAGAAAAAAAGAAAAAAAAGGGATGGACTGTTTCTTTGGCATTTGTACCCAAACTTCTTTTACATAAACAACTCTCATAAAGTATTAAATGCATATATTAAGATGAAGGAATTAAGACTGAAAACATCCATCCCCAAGGGAGATGACCCTGCTTGTCACTAGCATATTCCCATCTGCAGGACCTACTGCTTGTGTCCCCAGGACACTGACTGGTGACTGGTCCGGTAACTGCTTCAGATGTGGCATTTGGAAGCCATCTCAGCTGGTTTGAAGTTGAGGTCTGAAATATTCTACGCACCTTTATCGGTATCTATACACATCCTGGATATTCACTCTTTAGGATTAGAAATGGGACTGAATAATTAGTGGTTAAATATGCAAGTTCTGAGATTAGCTAGGTGTGGATTTAAATCTGGCCTCTGAGAGGCATGGACATATATACACTACCAAACGTAAGGTAGATAGCTAGTGGGAAGCAGATGCATAGCACAGGGAGATCAGCTTGGTGCTTTGTGACCACCTAGAGGGGTGGGATAGGGAGGGTGGGAGGCAGAAGCAAGACGGAAGAGGTATGGGAACATATGTATATGTATAACTGATTCACTTTGTTATAAAGCAGAAACTAACACACCATTGTAAAGCAATTATACTCCAATAAAGATGTAAAAATAAATAAATAAATAAATAAATCTGGGCTCTGTGACCGTGACTCCTGCACCTCACCTCCCTAAATCTTGGCCCTACATATAGAATGGAGATAATGATGATAGACACATCCTAGGGCTGTTGTGAGGATTATGTAAGGAAACGCATCTATATCATGTGGCAATGCAAACGGATAGTGTAAACTAAAGAATGAATACTATTATTACTAGCACCACTATCCCCATATTACTACTACCATTACTAGCACAACTGTTACTATTACCATTACTCCTCCTCCTCCGACTAACAGTACTTACACTACCGCTATGACAACTATCCTATTACTACAACTACAGTATTTTTTTTTTTTTTTGCGGTACGCGGGGCTCTCACTGCTGTGGCCTCTCCCGTTGCGGAGCACAGGCTCCGGACGCGCAGGCTCAGCGGCCATGGCTCACGGGCCCAGCCGCTCCGTGGCATGTGGGATCCTCCCGGACCGGGGCACGAACCCGCGTCCCCTGCATCGGCAGGCGGACTCTCAACCACTGCGCCACCAGGGAAGCCCTACAATTACAGTATTTTAATAAATTTTTAAAAAGTCTTTACCATCCTCCCTTTCTCTTGTGTTCTTTTATTCCTTCTATTTATAATGGGGAATAAAATTGCTTTTCCTGCCATATGAGTGGCTTGAGAATTGGAACATTAATTTATTTGAACAGCTGTGTGTCAATGTTGCCTTGAATAAAAGGTCCCAATATGTTCTGCTGACACATTTCATGAAAAAATGAAGTACACATAAATTCACATTTCAGCTCACGTCCCACCTACGTCCAAAAGCCTTTGGGTCACATTGACTGTTTCTCTGAAACAGTCATCATCATATTCTCGAATTCTTTCCAGATTGTGAGACTTATCTCCCCAATATGCTCCCTGCGGTTTAGCACCATAAACATAGTAGGCATTCCAAAAATACAGTAAGTCCCCTACATAAGAACTTCAAGTTGTGAACTTTCAAAGATGCCAACATGCCTGTATGCCAGCTGTTGTACTGTACTATTGTACTTTTCAAGGTACTGTACTATAATATTAAAAATGTTTTCCTTATTTTCTGTGTTTGTTTTTTATGTATTATTTGTGTGAAAAGTATTATAAACTTATTACAGGACAGTACTATATAGCCAGTTGTGTTAGCTGGGTACCTAGGCTAAGTCTGTTGGACTTATGGACAAACTGGACTTACAAACGCACTCTCGGAACGGAACTCATTTGTATGTAGAGGACTTGCTATACTGATATATGAAGATGATATTGAATAAACCAAGACTCTGAATTAAATATATTTTAGGTCATGTAGCTCAGAGTCCAGAGTTAGTTCAAGTACAGCTGGATCCAGGGGCTCAAAAGATACCACCAGAGTCCAGTCTCTCTGAATCTCTCAGATCTGCTTGCATCTCTGCTGTTTCCTTGGAGGCTCATTCCTTGTGCTAGGAGCACCATGCTCATATCCTCAAAGCAGCAAGTCCAGAGGTATATAGCCTGCTTTTCTCCAGTCACTCCTACATACATGCCAGGAGATGGGCTCTGCATTGGACTGGCTTCAGTCATGTGTCAGCCCTGGAGTTGCAGGTGTGTAGTCAGCCCTATTCAACCACCTGAGCCAAGTGAAGAGGAGAAAAGTTTTCCCCACAAAAAATTTTAGAATAAGGAGAATGAGCTTTGGATGGGGAAAAGCCTTTATAAAGATCCCACTTGTCTTTGTAACTATCCAGCCCTAAACACAGTAAAAAAGCCATAATAGATATTCAATGTAAGTTTTGAGATCGATGGATTTTTATGCATTAGGCTTCCAACCTAAATCCTCATCTGTTTTTCCTTCTGCCTGATGGATACTTTGTGGCCAGATCCTAAAAATGTGGAAATGGTTCACTGAAGATCAACATCCTTCCAAAGTTTAGATTAATTCAGGGGTGGCAGGTCCACAAAGGACTGGTGTCACCCTCTCTCCTTAGAACACTTCCCCCTTTCCCCATGCCCTAGGAGGAAGTAATCCTTCTGTCCCCTGAACTTCAGCATTACTTAACCCACATATCTGTTATGTCACTTGCCATATGGTCTCTTTGTTCTTACATATATTAGTCAAGACTCTGTTTAAATGATAGCAATCCTCCAAAAAAAACCTTCAGAAAGGAAAATAAAGGATTGTCAGCTCACAAAACCGAATAGTTTAGGGATAGTTCTCTTTCAGAAGTGGTTTGATTCAAGGTTCACATGATGTCAACAGGATGGAATTTTACTTTGTTTCTTGACCTCATCTTTAATATTTACTCCACTGTCAGTCCCACTGCTCACAAGATGGCTGCCACAGCTCCAGCCTTTGTTTCTTGTTTACTTCTCATGGAAAGAGAAAGAGGTTCTTTCTTAAGATTCCCATGATAATGTCATTGTTTCTCATGGGCATTAAATGGGGCTTATGCCTATTACTGAATCAATCAGTGCCTGAAGCAAACTGATTGGTTTAGATCTAGATCACATACTCCATGCCTTGGCTAGGTGTAGAGTAAAAACCAAGTCTAAAAATGGGGGAGAGATCGTTCTCAAAGGAATATTCAATTTGGGATCAGAAGGAAACTGTTTACAGGGGCCATGTTGCACCTGGCTGTTCCTTTACATTATGTATTTATTCATTCTCTTGGCCATAATGCCTGGTGTAGTGAATGACACATACTGATGGGGTGATTAACAAGTAATTACTAGAGGGAAGGAGGAAGAAAAGGCTGGATAAACTACTGAGTAGACATTTCTAACATTTTCACAGTGCTTCAGACAATGCCGTCTTCCTTGGGAACGCATATTTGAAATGGGACTTGAAATTTGGGAATACAAAGTTACACATCAGGGCTTCCCTGGTGGCGCAGTGGTTGAGAGTCCGCCTGCCGATGCAGGGGACACGGGTTCGTACCCCGGTCCGGGAAGATCCCACATGCCGCGGAGCGGCTGGGCCCGTGAGCCATGGCCGCTGAGCCTGCGCGTCCGGAGCCTGTGCTCCGCAACGGGAGAGGCCACAACAGTGAGAGGCCCGCGTACCGCCAAAAAAAAAAAAAAAAAAAAAAAAAAAAGTTACACATCAGTTTGGTTAGCTCTGGCCTGTGCCAACTATAAGTTTTCCACAAGCATTAGCTGTTTACTCCCTTATTTGAACTGTTTCCTGGTTATAGCACTAGGGAAAAAAATAATTCATGTCTTAATGAGGCTGAATTCTTACCTTTTGTTCCCTGGAATTTCAAATTGGGCCCTGGAGTCCAATGGACTCCATATGATGGAAGAACTATTACCCATTTTGGAAAGGTTTTTGAACTGCCACTTACAGAATCCGTCGGAAAAATGATTTAGCAGAGTCTGCCTTGATAAAGTAGTTTACCTCACCTTTTGAGCAACTCTACACTTCTGGCCCAGTGAAGATTCAATGATAATAAGGATCTCTCTGCACAGAGGTTAATTACATTATGAAAATAGAAACTAAACCAGCTTCAGTGTTGCTTCCTCTAGACAGATTTCATTGATACAAGATGGGGGCTCGTTCTTCCCTCAAAGCATGAACATGGGAATTGGAAATTACAAATTCAGAATCATTGCTTTTCTCGTGCCCTTGTCGAAGCCACTTAACTCTCTTGGCCTTTCCCCACACTGCTCATCTCTTCCATTAGCTACAAAGGAGAGATGGGTTTAGGATCCCCTGATGAGGATTAATAAATCAATACCTGTAAATTCCTTCAAAGACTGAATTCTCATGAGCTCAACTTTTCTTCCCCTAAATAGGAAATGGCCTGTGTCCAATATACCACATACTTTCCAGTATATAGATAATTTAAAATTATCTCAAATGAATTCTATCTACCTCACAAAGTTGAAAGCTAGGAGAAGGCACAATATTGAAGATTCAACAGAGATGAGTTTCAGAATTGAACATTACTGGTAGGTAAAATATTCTATATGTATGATTAAAAACTCAACTATAGAAACTCAGCCACGGGAACATCAAACTTGCATGAACTTTTATTTTAGGGTAACTATCAAATTATTATTAGTCACTAGATGGGTTGGTGATAAGGCCTAAGTAAAGAGAATGACCTATTTACATGGCCACAAAAGAAACAGGTGGGAAGTGGAGAGAGGGGAATGGGGCAGAAAAAGACCCAAAGAAGGTTACTGGCTGTTAGTTTATTTTTTAGCTTAACTCCATTAGACGCAGGATATCACTCTGTGCTAAGATATTGTCTGCCAATATAGTTTCTGGAAAGACTTAAACTTCACAATCAATGTGAAGGGGCAGAAGCTTGGCCCAAACAACTGGAACTAATTTACAAGAGACACATAGTTTATTTCTGGCTCAGTGTGAAGAACTTAGGAAAAGTAATGAGTACCATGAGACACCTACTGAAACAGAAGTTTCAAGATGAATAGGAAATAAGTATTTTTAAAAGTGTCAGGTTCTGAAAACTGCTGTAAACAAATGTGGATCTATAGAATAACAGAGACTAAAATCTGAATACAGTATACAGAATAATTTCATAACTTAAAACATATCATATTACCCTAATTTTAAGAGTAGTAAATGATCAATAAACAAATTTTAGAAAATTCTCAGCATTTAAAAAAATATTAACTAGTCTCATTTAGAAATAGTTACTTTAAGTATTTTACCATTTTTCCTTCCATTCTTACCGGCATTTCTTTCTTTTGTTTTTTTGTTTTGTTTTTGTTTTTGCGGTACGCGGGCCTCTCACTGTTGTGGCCTCTCCTGTTGCGGAGCACAGGCTCCGGACGCGCAGGCTCAGCGGCCATGGCTCACGGGCCCAGCCGCTCCGTGGCATGTGGGATCTTCCCAGACCGGGGCACGAACCCGCATCCCCTGCATCGGCAGGCGGACTCCCAACCACTGCGCCACCCTCTTTCTTATTTTTTTAAGAACTTTTTTTTAAGTCTAAAAATAATTTATATTTTTTAGGAAAAATATGGAAATTAGAGAAATATAAAATGGTTTTTAAAATATTTGTCAATCTGTCAGCAAGCAGTTTGTCTCAAAAATTAAAAAACTAGATTGAAGCCAGCTCCCGCATGCTTCTGATTATGTCTCATGTACATGATAGTGGCCCCTCATAAGCTTTGCTAATTCCAGTGTTCTCCCACTGCCATCCATCTTACATTCAGTAAGCCAAAGCAAATGGAGAGGATCTAAAATCCTTAGTTTGGATTCAACAACCCAGCCCCAATCTTTTAGCGATACCCAATGCTATTTTTGTCTCCTACGTGCTGGCCAAACTTGCCTAACCATAATTCCATACTGCAGACATGGATTGGGCTGTTCTACTCCACACTTTGCTCATTCCAGTACTAATGCCTAGAAATCCATCTATCTCCTGGGCATGTTCATAACTTACTTGTCCTCACGGGTACACTTTAGATAGATAGATAGACAGATAGATAGATAGATAGATAGATAGATAGATAGATAGATGATAGATAGATATTTGTAAATCTCTCAGCAAGCAATAACCATTGTTAATATTTTGGAGATATAGTATTTGTTTCCAGTTTTTTACTATATATTTTTACATAGCTTTTGCATACAATTCTGCTGGGGATTTTTGCACTTAAAATTATAACCATAACATATATACACTACCAAATGTAAAATAGATAGCTAGTGGGAAGCAGCCACATAGCACAGGGAGATCAGCTCAGTGCTTTGTGTCCACCTAGAGGGGTGGGATAGGGAGGGTGGGAGGGAGACGCAAGAGGGAGGAGATATGGGGATATATGTATAGGTATAGCTGATTCACTTTGTTGTACAGCAGAAACTAACACAACATTGTAAAGCAATTATACTCCAATAAAGATTTTTTAAAAAAATTATAACCATACAACCTAACAACTCCACTCCTGGGCATTTATCCTAGAGAAATGAAAACTTCATAAAAAAAAAAAAAAAGAAAAACACAATGGGGCTTCCCTGGTGGGGCAGTGGTTGAGAGTCCGCCTGCCGATGCGGGGGGGCGTGGGTTCGCGCCCCGGTCTGGGGGGATCCCGCGTGCTGTGCTCCGCAACGGGAGAGGCCACAGCAGTGAGAGGCCCGCGTACCGCTAAAAAAAAAAAACCCACAATGAGGTATCACCTCACACCAGTCAGAATGGCCATGACTGAAGTGTCTACAAATAATGAATGCTGGAGAGGGTGTGGAGAAAAGGGAACCCTTGTACACTGTTGGTGGGAATGTAAATTGATACAGCCACTATGGAGAACAGTATGGAGGTTCCTTAAAAAACTAAACATAGAGCTACCATATGATCCAGAAATCCCACTTCTGGGCATATATCCAGAAAAGAGGGAAGCTCTAATTTGAAAAGATACACACACCCTGTTCACTGCAGCAGTATTTGCAATAGCCAAGACATAGAAGCAACCTGAATGTCCATCGACAGATGAATGGATAAAGAAGATGCGGCACATATATACAATGGAATATTAGCCATAAAAAGAATGAAATCATGCCATTTTCAGCAACGTGGACAGACTTAGATTATCACACTAAGTGAAGTAAGCCAGTCAGAGAAAGACAAATACCATATGATATCACTTATATGTGGAATCTTAAAAAAAATGATACAAATGAACTTATACACAAAACAGAAATAGACCCACAGACATAGAAAACAAACTTATGGTTACCAAAGGGGAAAGTGGTGGGGGGATGCGGGGGAATTAGGAGTTTGGGATTGACATATACACACTACATAAAGGAGATAACCAACAAGGACCTACTGCATAGCCCAGGGAACTATACTCAATATTTTGTAATAACCTATAAGGGAAAAGAATTGGAAAAAGCATATATATATGTATATATATATATATATATATATATATATACATATATATATATGTATGTATAACCGAATCGCTCTGCTATACCCCTGAAACTCACACAACATTGTAAATCAATTATATCTCAATTTAAAAAACCTATACAAAAATGTTCATAGCAGCTTTATTTGTAATAGCCCAAAGCTGGTTACAACCCCAGTGTTCTTCAACGACTCGATGGGTAAACAAACTGGTATATTCCCGTCACAGGATGCTACTCAGCAGTAAAAAGGAAGAACTATTTATATGTGCAAAACTTGGATGAATCACAAGAAAATTATGCTGAGTAATAAAAGCCGATCTTAAAAGACTACATATTGTATGCATTTATAGAACATTCTTGAAATGATAAAATTATATAGAGATGGAAAACACATCCGTGATTGCCAGGAGAAGTGGGGCAACGAGGTGCCTGTACCTGCAAAAGGGTGGCACGAGGGGTTTCTGTGAAGGGACTGCTTTCAACCTTGATGGTGGTGGTGGTTACATGAATACACACATGTTATAAGACTGCATAGCACTAAACACACACACACATGCATGTAAAACTGGTAAAACCTGAGTAAGGTCAGTGGATTGTATCAATAGCAATTTCTTGGTTGTGATATTGGACCGCAGTTGTGTAGGATATTGCCCTTGGGGGAACTGAGTGAAGGATGCACAGGACCTTGCTGTATTATTTCTTACAACTACATATGAGCCTACAATTATCTTAAAATGAAGAATTAAGACAAAACAAAAACAAAACAAGCATTTTACCATGTAAATATAATTTTAGACAGGAAAACTCTCTGTAAACATAATTTTAATGCCTATATAATATCCTATTATAGAAACATTATTTGTCTAACCATTTCTCTAATATGAGATATTTAACACAGAGCTGTGTGAACATTAACATGTTACAAATAACACTGTAAAGAAGATCTTTGTGTATAAAACTACCCCATTTCAGAGTATTTCCTTAGAAAAATATTTCATAAAGTGAGTGCTGTAGGATATTCACAGCTGTAATACAAAAATAATGTTCTATGATTAAATATATTTGGGAAGCAGCTTTGTTCATTCCAGGAATTCTCATAGTCTTTAATAGACAAAAGTATGTTGCAAATCACCCAGAGGCAATAATATAATCAATGTTTCCAAAAAAACTGTATTTTCTCTGGAAAAACTCACGACAGATTAAAGATGACTACCAGTTCTTTGACTCTGCACACACACACCCATCCTCCCCCCACTGCCTGAATCTGGGTGGGCTCTATGACTGCCTCGATCAGTAGAATTCAGTGGAAATGCTGTACCAATTTCTGGGCACACACTTTAAGACACTGGCAGATTCCACTTTCTTTCTCTTGGAACACTCCGTTTGGGAGAACCCAGCAGCCATGTAAGAGGTCTGAGTACACTGTAACTGCCCCGTGAGCCCAAGCTAGCCAAAGGGAGAGATTGTGTGAAAAGAAGGAGATGTTTAGCCAGCCCCAGCTGTTCCAGCAATCTCACCTTAGGCATTAGATACGAGAATAATGCCATCTTAGAAATTTTAGCTCCAGCAGAAGCAAGTGGAGTAAAACCAAGGAAGCAAGCCAATAGCCAGGACCAAGACTTGGGATATATACTACCTCTGAAGCCTTCTTTGACAATTCAAGACACTTGAGAAACCTAGCTGAAGCCATGGTAAAGCAAAGACAAGCCATTCCCACTGTACTCTGCCCAGATTCGCAAACCATAAAGTCGTTAGCACGATAAAATGGTTGTTTATACCACTAAATACAGACTTGTTCCTTACATAGAAATAGCTAACCATTATACCCCTTCTTTTTTTTACCCAAGGACAGTGATGTGTGGTGTTTATGATCAACTGGTTTTAGAATCAGGGTACCAAAATACTCTGTAATTTACTAATGATGTGACCTTGGGAAATTAAACTCTTTAAAACTGAGTTTTCTCATTGGTATACTTACTTTACTGAGTTGGGAGATTGAAATGAGATTATGCCTGTAAAGTGCTTAACACCATGCCTAGCAGGCAGTAAGTGCAAAGCAATAATTACGGCATCCTATCACTTGTCAACCAGGGCTCTGTGGGACAGAAGAGGAGTTACTGCATTAAAGAGCATGTACATTTTTACTTTCTTAGTAAAGATGAGCAAAGTGCTTCCAGAAAGAATGCACCAGTTTACACTCATCTGTATGACGTGAAAGTTGAAAAAACTTTTTATTCTAGAGCAGGGCTTGACAAACTTTTCCTGTATTGAGCCAGACAGTAAATATTTCAGGCTTTGCGGGCTGTGTGATTTCTGTCACAACTACTCAACTCTGCTGTTTAAGCATGAAAGCAGCCATAGACAATTTATAAACAAATGGACATGGCTGTTTGCAATAAAGCTTTATTTATAAAAATTGAGGTGGGCTGGATTTGGTTTGAAGGATTTCGCTTGCCAACCTCTTTTCTAGAGATTGAACCCAGAAGGTTTTTACCCTGGGGATATACTCATAGAGTGTGGGCAACAGGAGAAACTCTGTGGGCCTTTCTCTTTCAAGACAAACTGGCTACTTTTCTAGGCATATCTGTGAACACCCCAAGCAGGATAGCTTCAGTTTTGCCATATTACTTCCTGCAAGATTAGCTACATCAGCTGCTTCCAAGGCATACATACCCTAGTACTTGGTTAAGCTTGCAATTAGGAAAGTCAGCTTTCTTCTTGAAGCAAAAGTGATTTGGATTCTTTTTTAAGCACAAAGTAGATATTCAAAGTTAACTAAAGCAACAAGCATAATCACTAAATATAGACAGTAGGCTTTGATAGAAAAAGCCTGGGTTAGCAAAGAAGAGGGCTGAGTTCTCCTTCCAGTTTTAGCTTAACTAGCTATGTGACTTTGGGGAAGCCATACATCTGGCCCTCTGTGTGTTAGAAATTTATAAAATGGGACTAAAAATTGCTTCCTTGGCTGCCTTATAACATTTTAAAAAGTGTAAAATGCCACGTGAAATTTATAAATCTCATATTTTACTATAGTTAATTATTTGTGCATCATCTCCCTGGTTGAGCTCCTTGGGGATAGGAGTGATGTCTTATGCATTTTAAAATCCTCACTTCTTGGCACAGTGCTTAGTATACCAAGCAATCAATAAATGTTTGCAAAATGAATGACTGAATGGATGGATGAATGCAAGAATTTGTAAACATCCCAATGAATAAGAGCAGATATTAAAATGAGGTTGATTATCATTAAGCAAATCAATAAATTTTGGAAAGATATTTGTGAGTGGAGTATTACTTCCATCAGGAGTTTCACTGGGCCACCTTCTCCTCTGAACCCCTGGGATACAAAAAGACTTGGTGTATCAGGTGACTCACTCTATATCTAGCCACCAATCAACTTCTGTTCTGAGAGTTCCTGTTAGGTATTGATGTTGGCCTTATTTCTAAACTAAAAGTGACTGCTTTGTCCAAAAGCCATATACATAATTGCAATTTGCAGCCTTTGAAGTGGGAATCAGAGAAAAAAAAATAACAGCTGTGTTTTAATCTGTTCCAATCTAAAGTAATACTGTTCCTTTAAGAAATCTAAAGTGAAATTAAAACGGATGGATTATATAAGCACTTGTAAAGTTAATTCAGTACAATTGATGCTTTAAGGCAATATCATTTAGAGGAGCAGAATTGTTTAGCTTTTTATAGAGTGATGCATTTCTTCTGCTTCACTGGTGAAATTGGCCATCCTTGAATGAAACTCTTGAAAGCTTTCACAGCCTTAGAAAGCTTCGGAATTCTCCACTTTGAAAATCCATGGTACCTGCTGCCATGGCATTTAATATCTAATCTGATGAACTGATCAACAGTTTGCAAATAAGTGTTCCTCCCAAAAGATCTTTTACAAGGAAAAATCTCCACAGGTGTGACTGTTGAATAATGGATGTACTTAAAGGACTGGACGCTAATTTGCATAAGCAAATGCTTTCCTTGGCGTTACTGTCTAAGTGAGAAGGAAATTGCTTTCGCCCTCCTTAGCAGGCCTGCCTTGGCCACACAGACCTTACTGCAGGAGCAGATAGCCAAGATCTCAAATGAGGATTATTAGAGACTGCTGTTAATCAGAATGACTGTTTCGCCTCAGAAAATGCAGGAGAGGAACCTTATTGCTTTCTCAACAACTTTTTGCTGTGACTCAAGAAAGAGGATTTATGTTGAATTTTGCTTTCCTGATCAGCACACTTTTGCATAATTCTGACTCGAAGTATCCCAACTCTTTTCCTCTTCCAGAAGAGACACATCATAGGATAGACTTGGTAGTGCCTTTTTGGTGTGTACATATACATCAAGGTCTCCAGGACAGAGAATTAAGGAAAGTTGGTCTCTCCCATCCCTCATTTACCATAATTTACATAATTCTGATAATAGGCTGCATTTTACTTTTTTTTTTCCTCACCAAGACACATTTGACTTTTACCAAGCCTAAGATGTAGACAGAGTATATGTTATTATCCTAGACTGAAAGAAGAGCAAACAAAGGAGATGAGGTGACTTGGAGCTATGATAATTATTCTACCACAACCTAAAATTCCTTAAGTAAAAATGTACTGAGTGGCTTTAAGGAAAAAAGCATAAGACGTTTATTGTCAGTTTACAGCTGACCCTGGAGGGTCACAATCAGTCACTGCTCTATACTCCTTGCTCAGATGGAGTTAATATCTCCAATTCTATATTGTGAAACCTGAGGCTTGGAATGGTAAGTCAACAATGACAGTGACAGACACAGGTAAGGCTGTCACTACATTTCAACACTAATAGAAATCACAGGCATTGTTTCCCAATGTTTCAACAATTTTCAAACACACAGGCGAGTTGAAAGAACTTTACAGTAAACACCCACATACCCACCGTAGACCATTAACACTGCACTGCATTTGCTTTAACTTACCTAACCTCTCCCTAGTCATCCAACCACGTCATTTTTGACACATTTTAAAGCACACTGCCGACATCAAAACACTCCTTCCTAAACACTTCAGTATGCATATCTTTAACTACAATTCAGTATTTGTTTACAGTTTTTTTTTCTTTTGAGGCAAATTTCACATACAATAAAGTGCAAAAATCCTCACTGTACAGTTGTTTGGGTTTTGACAGAATCATACACCTTTATAACCCAAATTCCTATCAAGATACAGAACATGACCTTCACCCAAAAATACTTCCTCATACCCCTTCACAGTCAGCAGCCACTCCCACCTCCCATAACCAGAGGCGGCCAATATTCTGATCTTTTTCCACCTTAGACTAGCATTGCCTGGTCTAGAATTTTATATAAATGGAATCATATAGTATGTACTCTTTTATATTAGCCTTATTTCACCCAACATATTGCATCTGAGAGTCATCTGTGTTGTTGTATCCTTAGTTGTTCTTTTAATTGCTGTGTGGTGTTCCACTGTATGAGTCATACCAGTTTGTTTATTCATTCTCCAAGTAATTGACCCCAGGGCTGTTTTCAGTTTGGGTAATTAGGTTTAAGGCTGCTAGGACTTCTAGCAAAAGGCTTTTGTGAACTTCTTTTTTCCTTCCCTATAGGCATATGTTTAGTTACATATGAGGCCATGCAAACATTTCCAAAGTCATCATGCCATCAGCACTTATTTATTTATTTATTTATTTATTTATTTAGCGGTACGCAGGCCTCTCACTGTTGTGGCCTCTCCCGTTGTGGAGCACAGGCTCTGGACGCGCAGGCTCAGCGGCCATGGCTCACGGGCCCAGCCGCTCTGCGACATGTGGGATCTTCCCGGACCGGGGCACGAACCCGCGTCCTCTGCATCGGCAGGTGGACTCTCAACCACTGCGCCACCAAGGACCCCCCACTTATTTATTTTTAATTGAAGTATAGTTGATTTACAATATTGTGTTAGTTTCAGGTGTACAGCAAAGTGATTCAGTTATATATTAGGTTGGCCAAAATGTTTGGGTTTTTCCGTAACATCCTCCAGAAAAACTCGAATGAACTTTTTGGTCAACCCAATATATATATTTTTTCAGATTCTTTTCCACTATACATTATTATAAGATATGGAATACAGTTCCCTGTGCTATACAATAAATCCTTGCTGCTTACCTATTTTACCTATAGTAGTTTGTATCTGTTAATCCCATACTCCTAATTTCTCCCTCCCCCACTCCCTTTCCCCCTTGATAACCAAAAGTTTGTTTTCTGCTGTCTGTTTCTGTTTTGTGTATAGATTCATTTGTATTATTTTTTAGATTCCACATGTAAGTGATATCATATGGTATTTGTCTTTCCCTGTCTGACATACTTCACTGAGTATAATATACTCTAGGTCCATCTCCATTGCTGCAAATGGCAATATTTCATTGTTTTACGGCTGAGTAATATTCCATTTGTATATATATATACCACATCTTCTTAAATCAGCCATTTGTTGATGGGCACTTGGGTTGTTTCCATGTCTTGGCTATTGTAAATAGTGCTGCTATGAATACTGGAGTGTATCTTTTCTAATTAGAGTTTTCATTTTTTTCTGGATATATACCCAAGAGTGAGATTGCAGGATCATATGGTAGCTATACTTTTAGTTTTTTAAGGAACCTCCACACTGTTTTCCATAATGGCTGCACAAATTTGCATTCCCACCAACAGTGTAGAAGGGTTGCCTTCTCTCAACACCCTCTGCAGCACTTTTTTAAAAGATTTTGTTGATGTGGACCATTTTTAAAGTCTTTATTGTATTTGTTACAGTATTGCTTCTGTTTTATGTTTTGGTTTTTTGGCTGCGAGGCATGTGGGATCGATCTTAGCTCCATGACCAGGGATTGAGCCCACGCCCCCTGCATTGGAAGGCAAAGTCTTAACCACTGGACCACCAGGGAAGTCCCCTCTCCAGTATTTATTGTTTGTAGACTTTCTGATGATGGCTATTCTGACGGGTGTGAGATGATACCTCATTCTGGTTTTGATTTCCATTTCTCTAATAATTAGTGATGTTAAGCATCTTTCCATGTGCCTGTTGGCCATCTGAATGTCTTCTCTGGAGAAATGTCTATTTCGGTCTTCTGCCCATTTTATGATTTTTTTTTAACATCTTTATTGGAGTATAATTGCTTTACAATTGTGTGTTAGTTTCTGCTTTATAACAAAGTGAATCAGTTATACATATACATATGTTCCCATATCTCTTCCCTCTTGCATCTCCCTCCCTCCCACCCTCCCTATCCCACCCCTCCGGGCAGTCACAAAGCACCGAGCTGATCTCCCTGTGCTATGCGGATGCTTCCCACTAGCTATATACCTTACATTTGGTAGTGTATGTATGTCCATGCCTCTCTCATGCTTTGTCACAGCTTAGCCTTCCCCCTCCCCATATCCTCAAGTCCATTCTCTTGTAGGTCTGTGTCTTTATTCCTGTCTTACCCCTAGGTTCTTCATGACATTTTGTTTTCTTAAATTCTATATATATGTGTTAGCATACGGTATTTGTCTTTCTCTTTCTGACTTACTTCACTCTGTATGACAGACTCTAGGTCTATCCACCTCATTACAAATAGCTCAGTTTCGTTTCTTTTTATGGCTGAGTAATATTCCATTGTATATATGTGCCACATCTTCTTTATCCATTCATCCAATGATGGACACTTAGGTTGTTTCCATCTCCAGGCTATTGTAAATAGAGCTGCAATGAACATTGTGGTACATGACTCTTTTTGAATTATGGTTTTCTCAGGGTATATGCCCAGTAATGGGATTGCTGGGTCATATGGTAGTTCTATTTGTAGTTTGGTAGTTCTATTTGTAGTTTTTTAAGGAACCTCCATACTGTTCTCCACAGTGGCTGTATCAATTTACATTTCCACCAACAGTGCAAGAGGGTTCCCTTTGCTCCACACCCTCTGCAGCATTTATTGTTTCTAGATTTTTTAATGATGGCCATTCTGACTGGTGTGAGATGATATCTCATTGTAGTTTTGATTTGCATTTCTCTAATGATTAATGATGTTGAGCATTCTTTCATGTGTTTGTTGGAAGTCTGTTTATCTTCTTTGGAGAATTGTCTATTTAGGCCTTCTGCCCATTTTTGGATTGGGTTATTTGTTTTTTGGTTATTGAGCTGCATGAGCTGCTTATAAATTTTGGAGGTTAATCCTTTGTCAGTTGCTTCATTTGCAAATATTTTCTCCCATTCTGAGGCTTGTCTTTTGGTCTTGTTTATGGTTTTCTTTGCTGTGCAAAAGCTTTGAAGTTTCATTAGGTCCCATTTGTTTATTTTTGTTTTTATCTCCATTACTCTAGGAGATGGGTCAAGAAGGATCTTGCTGTGATTTATGTCATAGAGTGTTCTGCCTATGTTTTCCTCTAAGAGTTTGATAGTTTCTGGCCTTACATTTAGGTCTTTAATCCATTTTGAGCTTATTTTTGTGTATGGTGTTAGGGAGTGATCTAATCTCATACTTTTACATGTACCTGTCCAATTTTCCCAGCACCACTTATTGAAGAGGCTGTCCTTTCTCCACTGTATATTCCTGCCACCTTTATCAAAGATAAGGTGACCATATGTGCATGGGTTTATCTCTGGGCTTTCTATCCTATTCCATTGATCTATCTTTCTGTTTTTGTGCCAGTACCATACTGTCTTGATTACTGTAGCTTTGTAGTATAGTCTGAAGTCAGGCAGCCTGATTCCTCCAGCTCCATTTTTTGTTCTCAAGATTGCTTTGGCTATTCGGGGTCTTTTGTGTTTCCATACAAATTGTGAAATTTTTTGTTCTAGTTCTGTGAAAAATGCCAGTGGTAGTTTGATAGGGATTGCATTGAATCTGTAGATTGCTTTGGGTAGTAGAGTCATTTTCACAAACAATGTTCTTCCAATCCAAGAACATGGTATATCTCTCCATCTATTTGTATCATCTTTAATTTCTTTCATCGGTGTCTTATAATTTTCTGCATACAGGTCTTTTGTCACCTTGGGTAGGTTTATTCCTAGATAGTTTATTCTTTTTGTTGCAGTGGTAAATGGGAGCGTTTTCTTGATTTCACTTTCAGATTTTTCATCACTAGTGTATAGGAATGCCACAGATTTCTGTGCATTAATTTTGTATCCTCCTACTTTACCAAATTCATTGATTAGCTCTAGTAGTTTTCTGGTAGCATTTTAGGATTCACTATGTATAGTATCATGTTATCTGCAAACAGTGACAGCTTTACTTCTTTTCCGATTTGGATTCCTTTTATTTCCTTTTCTTCTCTGATTCCTGTGGCTAAACCTTCCAAAACTAAGTTGAATAAGAGTGGTGAGAGTGAGCAACCTTGTCATGTTCCTGATCTTAGTGGAAATGCTTTCAGTTTTTCACCATTGAGGATGACGTTGGCTGCGGGTTTGTCATACATGGCCTTTATCATGTTGAGGAAAGTTCCCTCTATGCCTACACTCTGGAGGATTTTTATCATAAATGGGTGTTGAATTTTGTCGAAAGCTTTCTCTGCATCTATTGAGATGATCATATGGTTTTTCTCCTTCAATTTGTTAATATGGTGTATAACGTTGATTGATTTGCGTATATTGAAGAATCCTTGCATTCCTGGAATAAACCGCACTTGATCATGGTGTATGATCCGTTTAATGTGCTGTTGGATTCTGTTAGCTAGTATTTTGTTGAGGATTTTTACATCTATGTTCATCAGTGATACTGGCCTGTAGTTTTCTTTGTGACATCCTTGTCTGGTTTTAATATCAGGGTAATGGTGGCCTCGTAGAATGAGTTTGGGAGTGTTCCTCCCTCTGCTATATTTTGGACTAGTTTGGGAAGGATAGGTGTTAGCTCTTCTCTAAATGTTTGATAGAATTCGCCTGTGAAGCCATCTGGTCCTGGGCTTTTGTTTCTTGGAAGATTTTTAATCACAGTTTCAATTTCAGTGCTTGTGTTTGGGTGTTCACATTTTCTATTTCTTCCTGATTCAGTCTTGGCAGATTGTGCATTTCTAAGAATTTGTTCCATTTCTTCCAGGTTGTCCATTTTATTGGCATAGAGTTGCTTGTAGTAATCCCTCATGATCCTTTGTATTTCTGCAGTGTCAGTTGTTACTTCTCCTTTTTCATTTCTGATTCTATTGATTTGAGTCTTCTCCCTTTTTTTCTTGATGAGTCTGGCTAATGGTTTATCTATTTTGTTTATCTTCTCAAAGAACCAGCTTTTAGTTTTATTGATCTTTGCTATTGTTTCCTTCATTTCTTTTTCATTTATTTCTGATCTGATTTTTATGATTTCTTTCCTTCTGCTAACTCTGGGGTTTTTTTGTTCTTCTTTCTCTAATTGCTTGAGGTGCAAGGTTAGGTTGTTTATTCGAGATGTTTCCTGCTTCTTAAGGTGGGCTTGTATTGCTATAAACTTCCCTCTTAGAACTGCTTTTGCTGCATCCCATAGGTTTTGGGTCGTTGTATCTCCATTGTCATTTGTTTCTAGGTAATTTTTTTATTTCATCTTTGATTTCTTCAGTGATCACTTCGTTATAAGTAGTGTATTGTTTAGCCTCCATGTGTTTGTATTTTTTACAGATCTTTTCCTGTAATTGATATCTTGTCTCATAGCGTTGTGGTCGGAAAAGATACTTGATACAATTTCAATTTTCTTAAACTTACCAAGGCTTGATTTGTGACCCAAGATATGATCTATCCTGGAGAATATTCCATGAGCACTTGAGAAAAATGTGTATTCTGTTGTTTTTGGATGGAATGTCCTATAAATATCAACTAAGTCCATCTTGTTTAATGTATTATTTAAAGCTTGTGTTTCCTTATTTATTTTCATTTTGGATGATCAGTCCATTGGTGAAAGTGGGGTGTTTAAGTCCCCTACCATGAATGTGTTACTGTCGATTTCCCCTTATATGGCTGTTACTATTTGCCTTATGTATTGAGGTGCTCCTATATTGGGTGCATAAATATTTACAATGGTTATATCTTCTTCTTGGATCGATCCCTTGATCATTATGTAGTGTCCTTCTTTGTCTCTTCTGATAGTCCTTATTTTAAAGTCTATTTTGTCTGATATGAGAATTGCTACTCCAGCTTTCTTTTGGTTTCCATTTGCATGGAATATCTTTTTCCATCCCCTTACTTTCAGTCTGTATGTGTCTCTAGGTCTGAAGTGGGTCTCTTGTAGACAGCATATATATGGGTCTTGTTTTTGTATCCATTCAGCCAATCTGTGTCTTTTGGTGGGAGCATTTAGTCCATTTACATTTAAGGTAATTATCGATATGTATGTTCCATTCCCATTTTCTTAATTGTTTTGGGTTCGTTTTTGTAGGTCTTTTCCTTCTCTTGTGTTTCTTGTCTAGAGAAGTTCCTTTAGCAGTTGTCGTAAAACTGGTTTGGTGGTGCTGAACTCTCTCAGCTTTTGCTTGTCTAAAGGTTTTAATTTCTCCATGAAATCTGAATGAGATCCTTGCTGAGTAGAGTAACCTTGGTTGCAGGTTTTTCTCCTTCATCACTTTAAATATGTCCTGCCAGTCCCTCTTCTGGCTTGTAGAGTTTCTGCTGAGAGATCAGCTGTTAACCTTATGGGGATTCCCTTGTGTGTTATTTGTTGTTTTTCCCTTGCTGCTTTTAATATGCTTTCTTTGTATTTAGTTTTTGACAGTTTGATTAATATGTGTCTTGGCGTATTTCTCCTTGAATTTATCCTGTATGGGACTCTCTGTGCTTCCTGGACTTGATTAACGATTTCCTTTCCCATATTAGGGAAGGTGTCTGTCCCCAGTGGCTAAGGTTGGTTCAGTGGGTTGTGTAGGCTTCCTGGTGGGGGGGACTAGGGCCCGGGTTCTGGTGGATGAGCCTGGATCTTGTCTTTTTGGTGGGCAGCTCTATGTCTGGTATTGTTTTTTGGGGTGTCTGTGGACTTATTATGATTTTAGGCAGCCTCTCTGCTAATGGGTGGGGTTGTGTTCCTGTCTTGCTAGTTGTTTGGCACAGGATGTCCAGCACTGTAGCTTGCTGGTCGTTGAGTGAAGCTGGGTGCTGGTGTTGAGATGGAGATCTCTGGGAGATTTTCGTCATTTGATATTATGTGGAGCTGGGAGGTCTCTTGTTGACCAGTGTCCTGAAACTGGCTCTCCCACCTCAGAAGCACAGCACTGACTCCTGGCTGCAGCACCAAGAGCCTTTCTTCCACATGGAAAAAGAGGAAAAGGGGAAAAAATCATAAATCTTGCTCTCAAAGTCCACCTTCTTAATTTGGAATGATTCATTGTCTATTCATGTATTCCACAGATGCAGGTACATCAAGTTGATTGCGGAGCTTTAATCCGCTGCTTCTGAGGCTGCTGGGAGAGATTTCCCTTTCTCTTCTTTGCTCTCACAGCTCCCAGGGGCTCAGCTTTGGATTTGGCCCCGCCTCTGCATGTAGGTCACTGGAGGGCGTCTGTTCTTCACTCAGACAGGACGGGGTTAAAGGAGCCGCTGATTCGGGGGCTCTGGCTCACTCAGGCCGAGCCGAGGGGCACGGAGTGCGGGGCGAGCCTGTGGCAGCAGTGGCTAGTGTGACGTTGCACCAGCCTGAGGCGCACTGTGCGTTCTCCTGGGGGAGTTGTCCCTGGATCCCGGGACCCTGGCAGTGGCGGGCTACACAGGCTCCCCAGAAGGGGGGGTGTGGATAGTGACCTGTGCTCCCACACAGGCTCCTTGGTGGCAGCAGCAGCAGCCTTAGCGTCTCCTGTCCGTCTCTGGGGTCCGCGCTTTTAGCCACGGCTCGCGCCCGTCTCTGGAGCTCCTTTAAGCAGCGCTCTTAATCCCCTCTCCTCGGGCCCCAGGAAACAAAGAGGGAAGAAAAAGTCTCTTGCCTCTTCGGCAGGTCCAGACTTTTCCCCGGAATCCCTCCCAGCCAGCCGTGGTGCACTAACTACCCTGCAGGCTGTGTTCACGCCGCCCACCCCAGTCCTCTCCCTGTGCTCCGACCGAAGCCCCAGCCTCAGCTCCCAGCCCCGCCCGCCCCGGCGGGGGAGCAAACAAGCCTCTCGGGCTGGTGAGTGCCGGTCGGCCCCGATGCTCTGTGCGGGAATCTCTCCGCTTTGCCCTCCGCACCCCTGTGGCTGCGCTCTCCCCCGCGGCTCCGAAGCTCCCCGCTACGCCGCCCGCAGTCTCCGCCCGCGAAGGGGCTCCTAGTGTGTGGAAACCGTTCCTCCTTCACGGCTCCCTCCCACTGGTGCAGGTCCCATCCCTATCCTTTTGTTTCTGTTTATTCTTTTTTCTTTTGCCCTACCCAGGTACGTGGGGGGGGGGGTTCTTGCCTTTTGGGAGGTCTGAGGTCTTCTGCCAGCGTTCAGTAGGTGTTCTGTAGGAGTTGTTCCCCGTGTAGATGAATTTCTGGTGTGTCTGTGAGGAGGAAAGTGATCTCCGCGTCTTACTCTTCCGCCATCTTCCCGGAAGCCCTATTTTTTTTTTTTTTTTTAATCTTGAGTTGTTCGAGCTATTTGTTTGTTTTGGATATTAACCCCCTGTCAGTTGCATCATTTTCAAATATTTTCTCTCATTCTGTAGGTTTTCTTTTTGTTTTGTTGATGGTTTTCTTTGCTGTGCAAAAGCTTTTAAGTTTGATTAGGTCCCATTTGTTTATTTTTGCATTTATTTCTTTTGCCTTGGGAGACTAAGAAAATATTGCTATGATTCATGTCCGAGAATGCTTTGCCTATGTTCTTTTCTAGGAGTTTTATGGTGTCATGTCTTATATTTAGGTCTTCAAACCATTTTGAGTTTATTTTTTCATATGGTGTGAGGGAGTGTTCTAATTTCGTTGATCTACATGCAGCTGTCCAGCTTTCCCACCACCACTTGCTGAAGAGACTGTCTTTTCTCCAGATATAGTCTTGCCTCCTTTGTCATAAATTAATTGACCATGGGTGTGTGGGTTTATTTCTGGGCTCTCTATTCTGTTCCACTGATCTATATGTCTGCTTTTGTGCCAATACTATGCTGTTTGGTACAGCTCACGTAATCTTTAAAAGAATATTTAATGTAGATGGTATTATTCTCATTTTGCAGAAGAGGAAATTAAGTTTATAGAAGTCACTTATCCAACTAAGTGATAAAGTTATGATCCAAATCTGTGTCCATTGTCATCATGCCACAGTGCCTCCCCTCAGAGCTCCAACCCCACTCAGTTATTTTCATTTCCCTGAGCAGCCCTTGCCCTCTCAGACTTTTGCACAAAATCATCCCTTTTCTCCTGAAACACTTTCTCTAACTTTACTTAGTTTACTCCTACTCATCACTTGAGAGTCAGCTCAAATATCACGTCCTCCAGAAGCCTTTTCTATTTTTCCCCTTCTACAGGTTGGATTATGGCCCCTCTTGTGTCCCACCAATGTGCCTTCTCTATGACTGTACTTTCCACATTGTGCTGTGATCATTGCTCTGTCCTATCTGCCTCTCACCCTGTTGTGTCCTTGAGAGTGGACACCCTATTTATTCCCTGCCCTGCACCACCACCCTGCAACTTTCCAGAACTGTGCTGTCTACTGTGACAGTCACTAGCCACATTTACCTATTGAGCATTTGAAATGTGGCTAGTCAAAACTGAGATGTGCTATAAAATACATTACATTTTGAAGACTTAGATGAATAATAAGAATATAAAATATCTCATTAATAGTTTTTAATATGAAATGCGTATCAAAATGATAATATTTTGGATCTACTGGTTTAAAAATATGTGATTAAAATTATTTATGTCTGCTTCCTCCAACTTTTTAAATGTGGCTACTAGGTAATTTAAAATGACGTATATTTCTTTTGGACAGCAGTGCTCAAGGATTCCATCACATAGTTCTGAGTAAGCCTTTGTAACTAATTAAATGATTTGAGGGAGTACTGCAAAAGCATCCTTATTGGTTTGCTTTCTTTGGTTTTCTCTATTAACTTTAGATAGGCCTCTAGTGGTGAAAAGAGAAATGACCTGGTTTGGGTTTCCACGTGTGCTTGTGCTGAAGTTTGGGATAAAGATGGTTAGTTGGTTGGGTTAACCGATAGATGTCCTACTAGTTGTGTTACCATGGGCAAGGTACTAACCTCTTTCTGCCTCATTTTCTCAAGTACACAATGAAGATGATTGTAAAGTCTGTCTCATAGGAATGTTGAAAGGGTGCAATGAGTTAACTTCCAGAGTCCTTTCACAGATCAAACACTGCCTGACGTGGAATAAATGCTCAGCACATGTTAGCTTTATTACTCATGCCATAGCTGTGTGGCTCCTGGTGGGGAAATGTGGAGAGAATGCCTCCTTTGGTGATCTGCCTCATTCTGTGGAAAGCCAGAGTAGAGATTTACTGTCTGTGTCCCTGGCAGTTAGAGGATCCTCAGTGGCAAGCTGCGGGGACAGCGGCAAGGTCTTAGGAGGCCAGGCCCTCCTCCGGCTGAATAACAATCTGGTGACTCTTCCTGTCAGCTCTGGGGCCTTCACACACAGACAGCTTCCCTTCCTCAGGGCACTGGGAGCTGAGCATCTGGACAGCAGCAAACTTCATTAACTTTAAGCAAGGGGAGCTCAGAGGAAGAAATAATGGTCCTAAGTTCCAAGCTTCCTAATTAAGAGGCAAAAGGTACTGAGGAGTCACACATATACCTCAGAAACCTCATTCGTGGACTATGCCTTCCATTTGAGTTTCCCCAATGTGTCTATTCAAAACTGATCCTTGACCCGTAAAGCAAGACAAAGGGAAGGGAGCTAGATTTGTCTCTGTGTGCATTTAATGCACCTTCAAACCCACCTGGGAACCCCCTCGTTCTTTGATCTCATGTAACATGGCCTCCTGGGTTTGCAAATTAAGTGCCTTTCCATTCAGATCTATAAGGAGTTTTTCAAAGATCAAGTATATCTGCACACTTGAGTGTTTCAGGGGACTGATGGGGTTTTAATGATATTTTCTGGCACTCATTACTAGCTGAGATTCCTGAAGGCAGTCCCCAGGCAGGTCAAAGAATAGAACAGTTGGGTATTTTTAGCCTTTCTGCATTCCTAGAAATTTTCAGTTCTGAATGTAACTGTGGTGTGGAAAAGGTCCAGCCGACACAGGCAGAAAAGCTGTGATATTCGTGGAAAGAACATGGTTTCAAAATCATGCAGACTGGTTTAGAATGCCAGCCCTATCCCTGACCAGTTGTGTAACCACAGAAGCCACTTATTTTCTCTGAGCCTTAGTTTTCTCAGCTGTAAAATGGATACAATAATAAACTCACAGAGTGTGGATGGGGACTAAATGAGATAGTATATATCTCTTCTAGCATACACCAGGCACTGTAGTAGGGGCTCAAACATGGTAGCTACTGTCTTTCGTTTGTTGCTAACAATAACAATAATAAACCAGCATGCTCCTACAAAGAATCACAGCTTCTACAAAGAATCACAGTAAGCCTGGAATTTTTAGAGCTCTGCCCAACTAGCGCTAAGACCTCATTATTAAGTATTGAGATGAATTCTTTTATTTATTCAGCTAAAAAAGTCTGCATTTATACATTTATCAAGCCTCTTTGGAATACATAAAACTGTACCAGCCTCTAGACAAAGGGAAGAGAGGCCTTTCCAGGACTTTCCTGATGGAACTTGAGGCCTTTCCAGGACTTACCTGACTGAACTTAAAATCCTGTTGCTGCTGACATGCTTCCAATATTTCACACATATTCTGAGCCATTAAAGCTTTTAGAGTTGAGGCATAAATTCTCATTCTGTTTATCTTGAAATGCACAAAATGAAACATAAAAAAGCTTCCAGTCCTCACTCTTTAGAAATGTCACATTACATAACTAATAAGGAAAATAGAGATGAGAACATTTTCACATGTCATTTAATTCTTTTCACAGTGGAAACAAATTTAGTCTGAGTGAGCCTAAACATGAATACAGAAATTCTTCAGCCAAGAAGGATTTAACTGCTGGAAAGGGAAGTAACATGATGTATTTGGGGCATTTAATGTTACCCAAACAATGACATTTGCCTAGTTTTAATGGTTTTCATTTTACTTTTTTCTTAGGTTATATCTATAAAGACAAAGAAGGTGAGAGGACATGTATAATTCAATAATTTGAATTTCTGCTTCACATAAATTTTTTTCATAATTATAATAATAATAATGATGATGACAATAACAGTTAAAACATGAGTATTCCTATGATGCAAGCTCTTTGGATGTCACAAGAAGCTTAATGGCTAAATAACTGTCAAAACCAAATGTTAGAAAGTGATGGGGGCAGGATATGGTAGGATTTTGTCCTGTTGCATAGAATGTGTGTGTTTTGCATCTTCAGAGTGTCTACATGCACATCAAAAAGAGTGACAGGGCTTCCCTGGTGGCACAGTGGTTTAGAGTCCGCCTGCTGATGGAGGGGACACGGGTTCGTGCCCCGGTCCGGGAAGATCCCACATGCCGCGGAGCGGCTGGGCCCGTGAGCCATGGCCGCTGAGCCTGCGCGTCCGGAGCCTGAGCTCCGCAACGGGAGAGGCCACAAGAGTGAGAGGCCCGCGTACCCAAAAAAAAAAAAAAAAAAAAACAAAGAGTGACAAAAAATAGACCTGTTTTTTCAGATTTCTAAATATGTAGAGGCTTAGTACATATTGTTATGATGATTATCTTACTTGTTGGAGTCAGCAATTCGTTGCCTAGAATTATATATTTAGTTCAGAGATTGGATTTTAGCAAATGTTCAACATGACATCGATTATTTTTATTGTTGTTGTTTTTCAAGACATGGAACTAGTGGCTTTATGTTATTATTGTTACTATTACTACTATTATTACTATTATTATTTGGTAGGGTTATACCAAATACTAAGGATGACAGGGGATACATATGCAAAAGGGTACTATTCTGTCCAGATTATAGATAAAGAAACTGAGGCTCAGGGAAGTTAAGTAACTCACACAAGGTCCATACAGGTACGTGGGTCAGTTGTGATTTGGATTCATTTTCACCTGCCTGCAAAACATATGCCTAAGCTATTGACTCAGAGTGAAGCCACCTTGAGCTCTACCCTTACAACCTTGCGGATTCTTAGAAAGATTACGTAGGTACATGCAGTGACCCTCCAGAAACTGGAAGAAATAAAGAAATATGAGACATGATCATTATTTCTTTTATAATAGTCTCAGACTGTATTTCACTAGGACAGCCTGGGCTTCTCATGACATAAGTTAAGAATTAATGCCATTCCTTGTAGTAGATATTCATTCTATTAGAAAAACTAAACTCCAGAAACAGAATGGGTAGGAACTCAGTGAATGGGCTGACTCACAAGGCACAGACAGCATGAAGAGGCTTTTGCCTCCACTGATGTGTCTGTCATATGCTATGTTGCTGTTGTGGTTGCTGCCTGACTTCACTGAGAAATCTGTGGAATGGCAGCCCCAATTAGTGATTAAGAAAGAACATGTGGGGTGTGTGTGTGTGTGTGTGTGTACACAGACACACTGGAATACTACTCGGCCATGAAAAAGAATGGAATAATGCCACTTGCAGCAAAATGGTTGGACTTAGAGATTATCATACTAAGTGAAGGAAGTCAGACAGAGAAAGACAAATACCATATGATATCATTTATAGGTGGAATCTAAAAGAAATGATACAAGTGAACTTATTTACAAAACGGAAATAGGCTCACAGACATAGCAAATAAACTTATGGTGACCAGTGGTGAAAAGGAGGGGAATGAATAAATTAGGAGTTTGGGATTAACAGATACACACCACTATATAAAATAGAGAAACAACAAGGACCTATTGTATAGCACAGGGAACTATACTCAATATCTTATAATAACCTATAATGGAAAAGAATATGAAAAAGAATATATATGCACATATATATAACTGAATCACTTTGTGGTACACCTGAAACTAATACAACATTGTAAATCAACTATATTTCGATTAAATTTTTTTTTAAAAAAAGAACAGGCTCTGGAGTGGGTTAGATCTGCATTCCAGTCCCAGGCTTGCTACTGACTGAGCATATAGTCTTGGACGAGGCTTTAACCTCTTGGGCTTACATTTCCTTACCTGTAAGATGGGGCTAAGAGCATTTACCTCTAATAGCATTTACCTCGTAAGGTTTTGTGAGGACTACATGAGATAATGCATTTAAACCACTGGCTACCACACCTGGGCCACAGAAAGCACTCAATGGTGGTTGCTATTACTAAGAGAAATGCCTTTCACATAGGAATGGTTTCAAATGAGATATCTAAACACAAACAAATACCTAGTAAATAAACACTTGAAAGTTAAGAATTAAAATTGAAGGAGTAAAATGTCCCACGTGGATTTATTTTTTTCTGTTCATTCTATGCTTTGCTGAAGGCCTTTGAAGATGCCGAAGGAGGAGTGACAGGGAGGACTTGGTATCTGTACTGGGGAATCTCATTTCCTTCAGTGGAGGGAGCATGTCCAGGCCCAGAACCACCTCTTGCAATGGAAACAAGCACAGGCAACCTCACAGAGCCCCTGAATGTCCAGCAGTTTTTGAAAACGTGACATCAAGCCGGAGAAAGGGATGCAACTGAAAATAGCAAAGGAGGAGGCCCAAGAGGCTGTGGAGTCACCCCTAATGCTGAGCAAGTTTTCAGTAATTTTATCTGCTGTGCCCCTGTTATCTCTTCTCCTGTTAATAAGCTGTGTGGCAAAAAAAACAATGCTGTCAGCAAAATGCAGAGGGAAGTAAGCCCAATGTAAAATAATGATTCCATTTTTCTCCTAAAGACACCTGGTTCTCTACAGGCATTGTATACCATATTCTTTTGAGGCTGGGAGTTGACAGGCAACTTCAGAGGGAAGAAAAAAAAAAAGAAGAAGAATTTGCTCAATCTGTGAGATTGTACTTAGGGAAATAAGCCTGGAGTGGAAGTGAGACCCTGGGCTGAGGATCCATCTCAGCTGCAAAATCAAAACAGAATGTTCCCAATTCCCTTCACCTCTCAGCTGCTAGCCCCAGGTTCTTCCCCTTTGAGATGAAGGTGTTCTAAAGAGAAGATGAGGCCTGTGAAATCAAGGACTGCTGAATCTTTGATACCCAGAGTGGTGCCTGACACACTGTTATGTGGTGATAAATTAGATATCGTTGCTGTTAAAGTGAAGAACTTAATACGATCCTTAGACCTTTGCTAAAGAGACCATTCTGTGAGCTTATCCAAGAAGGTATGATTCTGAGACCAGCCAAGTGATTCTTTAAAGGAAATAATGCTCCCTCCTCAAAGCCAGGCTGCTACTGTCTGCCGCATCCACACGGGCAAAGACACCCAGCCCAGAGCTGAATGAATCCTTCTCAGGACGACAGGGTTGTGCGGGACCACTAAGGTAGGTCTCCTTTCTCTGAATCACCAGCCCAGCATCTCCCCTGAATGGGAAGGCAGGGGTGTTTGCAGGAGGCCCAACTTTCTGGGGCAAAGCGATACCACTGGCCTAGCTCTCCACAGTTTGGAAAGCACCTGTCATCCACTGTCTTATTGAGTTCTCACAGGGGCCCTGTAGGGAAGGGAAGCAGGTGGCTTAGCCAGTGGAGGATGGTGACATTGAAACTCATACGAGGTATCCACTTGATCAAAGTTACTTCACTGGCAAGTGGAACGAACAGCCAGGAACTTAACCTGGGACTTTTCACTCCAAGGTCTGAGCTGTTAAAACCCATTCTGCAGTAAGGGGCTGTACAATCCACATCTCTTCTCAAACTGTGCCCAAAGATCCTATGTCCTGAGCAGAATAGTATTAGTGATAACCAAGACTAATTACAGCTACTTGTATTACCAGCTCACTGTATCCCAGGCACTGTTCCTGGCACACACATGTATTAACACATTTAATCATCACGACAAGGCTGTGAGGCAGGTACCATCTTTACTCCCAGTTTCAAGGGGAGTGAGACACACAGATCTGAAAGTAACTTGCTCAAGTTTACACAGCTAATGAGGGAGCCTGTGGGTGGTCAGAGTATCATGAAGTCTTTCCCTCCCCCCAGTCCCAAGAGGTAGAGAACTGGTGCGGGGTCGTGGTTTAGAAAGGCCTCCTCTGCGGGCAGCTCACCAGAACAAGCCACAGGTCTGCCTGGGGCTAGGGATGGAAGTCTGCCTGCAGTTGTCACTGCGGGGTTGAGGCTGCTGACACGAAGGGACAGTTTCCCTTTTCCCCTTTGGGGTCGTGTATCAAGTTCCTCTTCCCTCTTTCCAGCAGCTGTGCCCTTTTGTTTTGCCAAAGGTTTCTCACTGATGCAGGCAGGGCGGAGAGCAGCGCCGCCCTGGTAGTTTTCCAGAGTCTCTTATGTCACCTGTCCCTCAGGGAAAGGATTAGACAGCAAGGAGTGGGCAAGGAGAGCCAGGGCCATCAGAACCTCCACCAGATTCAGACCCATCTAAGGCTTTCAAGGGCCTGCCCTGTGCCCAACACTGGATTCGCCCATTCACTCAATCAAAACGTGTTTACCGAGCACCTGTTCAGTGCTGGGTGCCAACCTGGTCGTTCAATATTAATTAATTTTTAAAATACCATTAATCATTTATAAATATCAGGACCTGTAATAGGCATTATGAGCATGAATCATAATGGTCATGCCAACAAAAAATTGGCACTTGCCCTCTGCCTCTACAAGAATTAAGTCACTAGCCACTGCAGCCACTGACCTTCAACACACCCTGAAAGGAGTTCAGGGTAGAGATCAGGAATGAGGCACTCTGTGCTCTGGGAAAAACTGGCAGAAAAGCCTTTAGATAATCAGATATTTTCAGGAGAAGGTTTTTATGAGCCCAATTCTTGCACCTCCTCTTATCTAGAAAAGTGCTAAAATCATTATCAGTGACATTTGCCCCTAGTGACTAGCAGTAAGCTTCTGCCAAAATGTGTGCTGGATGCATGTGCCCCCTTCACTAAAGTCACAAACAATACTGACCTCTCCCCGTACCTCTTCAGAGCAGTTCCTCAGAGCTATCTGAAATGCCGTCTCCTGGACTATAGCCCTCATTTTGCCCAAAATAAAACTTAACTTGCAGCTATCATGTTGTGCATTTTTTTCAGCCAACAGTCACAATAAAAATAATATTTATTGCGAGCTTACCACTGTTATAAGCACATGACATTTAGTAACTCATTTGATCCTCACAATGAGATGGATACTACTACCCTTCCTAGTTTACAGATCATGAAAGGGATGCCCAGAGAGGTTCAAAAAACCAGCCAAACTCACCCAAATGGTAACGGATAGAGCCTGGCTATAGCGGTAACTAATACTTGCCCCAGCCTTGGGAAGGAGTCAGTCATTATAACTTGTTCAGCCCCTTGCCGTAACAATCCTATGTGAGATAAGCAGTAGTAGTCCTTCTATAGTGGATCATACATATTTACCTTCTACAATTTCAGTACTAAGGGCTTAAGGGGCAAACCACACAAGAAGCCCACATTTTTCATAGAGTGTAACCTTTAGCAGAAAAGCAATTTTTCATCATTTATTCAATGAAACAAGGACGTTTTCCAATGCCTAGGTTTGCATAAAACCATACCTAATCCCTTTTAAAGGTGATTCCATTTTACTTAACGATGAGAAACTGAGAGCTTAAGTGATTCACTCAGGTCCCATTGCTGGCAAGTGGTAGACCCAAGTCCGTGCTCTTTCTACCAAACCACACTTGCAAATAGACCTGTAGGAAAGCTGATTTTCTTTTAAGGTATTTCTAGTGCTAATGGTAAATCTACTGAATATGACTCTTTGGGAAAGACAATTCTTGACTGTCTACAGCCTTAATATGTGTTTCTGAAAAATTACCAAAACCCTTGTTCTGGTTCCCCGTGTAAACAATGACAAACGAAGTGTGTGTTTGCAAGTGAAGGGAGATTTAGGATCTCTGTGGGGTATAGGTTTGGATGCCTGAAGTAGAACCCTCCAAGTATAGTGGAGAAAACCTGCATCTGTACAGTAATGTCCTTGCAAAGAAGGAAATTAAAACGTTCCGTATGAGTAGGTTTCAGAACGGCAAGTTGCTGAGGAAGCTTAGGAAACTTCAGAGATGTTCTCATCTGTTGAGAGAGAGATCATGATTGGAAATACTCATAACCCACTCTTCGGGTGCCTTAACTAAAAATGGAATTTTTGAATGGATAAACTTGTCCCCTGGGATATGGCTGGCACTCAGAATGCAGACACGCACGTGAATCTATGCTATTGGGCACATCGTCTTAGCTCTCTGGCTCTCAGTTTCCCCATGTGTTTTTTTAAAAAGGGGGAAAACACAGAAAAAAAAATCTTTCTATAACCTTTTTTGAGATCACAAGCCCTTTGGGAACGTTATGACATTTCTGGATCCCTTCCTCAGAAATATGCAAATTTTTACTACACATAAGTTCACAGAGCCCCCTGAAATCCAGTAAGGGCTTCCCAAATGTCTATGAATCCCAAGTTTAAAGATTTTAGTCTAACTTATCTCTAAATTCAATTTCAGAAAAAAATGTTGTATTATTTTTAACAATCATAAAGTTTGAGATTTCTTATATCCCTAGGCAGCCATCTATTCCTATACTTCTATGGTCAAGTGACTTAGCAGCTTATTTCAGAGTTCTAAAAGTCTTTAGGATTAAAAGATGTGTACCCAGGGCCAACAGAGACCCTAGATCCTTCAGAAGTGCCCTTAAATATTTAACATTGTGAAAGGTTAACCCTTTGAGTGAGAAGACCTGCTCTACCAGTCTCAGAGAGGGTATAGGATTACAACCCTAGTAACTTCTAGGGGTAAGAGACTCCTTGATGCCAACTGATTGTTGCTGGGAGAACGTAATTGATTACTGTCTTCTAACACTCTTTAAACCTTGAATTTTGATGATCTCTATTACAGAAGCAATTATCTAGTTTTTGCATTCAGTCAACTAATATTGCTTGAATAATTATTATATGCAAGTAATAGGGAAATACAATGATGATTCATTCAACCATTTTTTCTTTAAACTTATTACAAAGAGTTCTTTTTTTATTTGCCTTATTGATAATTCCAAAATCATATAGGTCTTTGTATTATTTTGCTATTGTTTCTTCTGGTTCTTTTTCATGTTGCCTATTTCCATGTGTATTGCATGTTGATACATGTGCTTGCATGTGTATGTTTTGACGTGAATTCATATTCCTTGCAAATTCATCCGTAGCAATTTTGCGAGAGCTTGACTCCAGGTTTCATTCCTTTAGAGAGAAACTGCAGTTCTTCTTGTAACCACTTGGGGATACTAACAATTTGGGACTTCCCTAATTAAATTCACCTTTGGAAGCATTTCATACCCTGTAGGCAATGTGATTTGGCTGTAAACCCTTGAGATTTCATAACCAACTTAGAGTTATGAAATCTCAGGGAAATATTTGTGTATTCTGTTTTTTCCCATCATTCAGTGCTGTTCCATCCTGAGCAGTAGATTTATTTCTCATTTCCTCTTGGTTTGAAGCTGTAACCCTTTGGGGATCCCAGGAGTGGAGATCTCATTAAATTCCCACCTTGGAAGAGCTGTAGGCTTTAGCACCTGCCCCTTGTGCAACCTTCAAAATGGAAGCTCAATGTCACCATTTTTCTGGAGACACCTTCTGGAATGACTTCTCTTTAACTTCATTTTTCCTCACATCGTATGGTCTGTAGTTCACTTGCAATTAGTCCAGAGGAGGAAGTGATATATTACACATTTGCATGTGTACATAAGTTTTCATCTGCACCACAAGAATTGTTACATCTCATTTTTTAAATCCTCATCTTAAAATCATAACCCAGAATTGAGTTCCACAAGCACTTTAATTATTCTTATCATAATGGATGCAAGAACAAGGCTACTCAAATTTATGATCTTGGACCAGCACCAGGCAGCTTGTTAGAAATGCAAATTCTTCAGCCTCACCCCAGACCTACTGGACCAGAATGTCTCAGGTTCAGGAATCTGTGTTTTAACAAGGTCTCCAGTGAAAAGAGTGCAGTCATGACAAGCAGAGAACAAGTTTGAGCAAAGACCAAGGCTGAAAGAGGTGATGGTACATGGGAATAATAAGTCATTCAGCTTGGCAGGAGCTTCTCTTTGGCAGGGCTAGATCACTGAGCCAAAATCGTTGACGAGTTTAACATTTAATTACTTTCTTTTTCAGTCTCTTCCTGTTCTATAAGAAAGTGGAAAGTAATGGAGACAGGACAGCCTTGGGGTAAAACAATGAGTTATTTCCTAAGACCCATGGAAACAACACAGAACACTGCCATTGTGACTTGCAAGAAGTGAGGAGAATCCACAGAGCCTGATGTTAGCCCAGGTTTGGAATCCTACGGATGCATTTTACAGCCCTGTATTGGCAAGGAGCATGTGGAAATGTATTTTCACAATTCAAATCACAAGGCCATGGGCAAGGATTGCCAAGTGCACAGATGTTAATTATTCTCACGGACAAAGCACCTGAGAACTTTGCGTGATTTATTAACATTCTGTGCTAACCTATTGCATCTGAACGCCAATTAACTGGATTTCAGTGTAAATAGAGCTTTACTTCAGGACTAAATAATAAAATTTCTAGTTATCCTCTGCCTCATGGAGCTGCTATTATTGTTGTCTCTATTGAATTACATGGTATGGAAATTGGAATGGTAAGGTGTCTGTACAAATACTGCCACTAAGAGTTTTTAGAAATAGGTGAAGGACCAAGAGACATTAGAGTTTGTGTCAATGACTTTATTCCTTGAGGAAATAACGTCATCAATTTCCCCAAGAAATGCTATCTTGATGCTCTAATTGTACAACACCAAAGAAAAGCACTTAAACAGTTAAAAGAGGACTTTCCTGGAAGAAAGATGGGGGGATGGGAAGCCTGTTCAGACCTGCCAAGAAATGACTTGCTAATTAATGTCTCCTCGACATACGCACGTAAATTAACCTTATTTGCTTCTCTGAAGCAGACGCCTAATTTGTGAAGATTGAAGAAAAATGGGGGCTTCCCTGGTGGCATAGTGGTTGAGAGTCCGCCTGCCGATGCAGGGGACACGGGTTCGTGTCCCAGTCCGGGAAGATCCCACATGCCAAAGAGTGGCTGGGCCTGTGAGCCATGGCTGCTGAGCCTAAGCGTCAGGCGCCTGTGCTCCGCAATGGGAGAGGCCACAGCAGTGAGAGGTCCACGTACCGCAAAAAAGAAAAATGGGCTTAGCCCCAAATTTCTGGCACACGGTAGGCGCTCAGTAAATGGAAGTTTTCGTTCTTATTGATGAACCAAACGTGCCCAGCCAGGAGCCAGACTCAGACCATGTGGCTGATAGTCTATTGCTTTTGTCTACCCAGTGCCTAATAGTCCTCTTCCTGCTGCTAATTTCACATTATCACAGATCCACATTTGACCTCTATCCACTATCCAAAGCCACCACAATTTCCAAGTCATGGATTAGAGCTGTACTAGGGGACAACTAATATTCTATGCATGTCACATCTACGTACTTACAGATACAAACACAAATTTATTTTTGGAGAATGATTTCTTCCCAATTACATGGTCTTGGGAGAATGTCAGTCAGGTCCTTGTCCTTCCCCTGCAGAGAGGCCTTAAAGACCCAGGATAGGCCATTCTGACACTTACCTACTGGATGGTAAGCAAAGCCCTGAAAATAGGCCTGGGAATAGAATGGACATCAGTTACAACTCTCAGGTCACAAAAGCATCTGTGACTTTTGTCCCTTCTAAGACTGGTTCTTTAGCTCTGTCTTCAATTGTTTGAGCTTTCCATAGTCTCTGTCGCTTGAAAACAAACAATCTTAACTAATGGAATATGAGAGCTGGAGGCATCTTCAATATCATCTATCCTAATTCCATTATTTTATAGATGAAGAAACTAAGGCCCAGAGAATGAAAGAGTCTTTTTATGTTTTTCTTTTTGTTTTAGGTCATACTGACAGAGCTAGACTCAAGCCCTAATGGACTGTGCTCCAGTGTTCTTTTCATTATTCCTTATTATTCCTAACCCTGGCTAGGGTCCTAATTTTCAGACAATATATGGATAGTGAAAGAAGTTCTAGCAAAACAGCCCCCAAGGCAGAAGCCAATGCCAGCTGCTTGGTGCTGTTCTAGCTACGGATGTAACTGGGCTGGGAGGTGAGATGCCCTGACCACTTAGTTGATGCCTCATGCCAGTCTCTGGGTGGATAAAAAGCACATGGGTCAGAAGAAATGTGCCTCGCTACTTTTTTTTTTTTTTTTTTCAGAAAAAAGAGCAAAAGAGAGAACCTGGAGTTCTTGGCTTTTTGGCTTTCAAATTACCCTGGAGGAGCAGAAATTTTCATTCAATCAGTAATCACCCTTAGGTCTCGCCTGCCTCCCTTCCCCTCCCCCCTCTGTACTCCTTCCTTCCTTCTTCCCACCCTCTCCCCTCCTTCCCTCAATAATCTTCCATTATGATTTGTTTCTCTCACTATCTATATATACCTTTGAATATTTCATGACTTTTAGGCCAACTAGTGAAGGATGGACGGGGGAGGGAAAAGTTGATCAGCAAATCAGTATGTAATTTTTTTCTTAAGGACTTACCTTTAAAATGGAAATGACTACACAGTGAACTTATATTAAGTTTGATGACTTCTGAAACTTGCCTAAATGGTAATCATCAGTGAAATATATAGTTTGCTACAGTAATTAACAGCTCAGGCTCCAGACTTGGAGTGGCACAGCACACTAGCAAATACTGGCTCTGCCATTACCATATGTGTGACTGTAGAAAAGTAATATATTCTAAGGTTTCCATTTCTTCATCTGCAAAATGCAGTTTCTAAAAACAGTATTTACCATGATGGACAAGTTGATTGTCTAATATAATTTTACTTTCAAACCTCTTTGTCCCTTGCTCGTATCTATTTGAGGCGAAAAGTTTAAACAGTTACTTTTCTAGTTTCTCTTGCTGCTAGCAGAACGAGCTGTTCAGATTGGGAGGGAAAGGTGTTCCAGGCAAGGAGCAGCATGTGCAAAGGTCCTGAGGCAGAGGTAACAGGGGATTTCCTCTGTTTCTGTTTCTGAAAACAGAACAGGGAGGAGGCCAGGGTGGCTGAGGAAGTGAAGGGGGCTTGGAGATGAAGTCATAACAATCACCAAGGGCCAGGTCACACGTGCCTGTGTTCCATGGAAAGGAACTTAGCTTTAATGTGTGAGATGAGGAAACTTCAGAAGGCTGCCCAACTTGACTGAGGATAATAGCCACTAGAGATTCCTCTCTGTCTGAGACACTAAGGATCTTAACATCCCTTGTGTGATTTTCATTGCCTTCTCTCTGTAGCATGAGCCTCTCTACAACTGGGCTGTCAGCTCCTTAAAGGGAATTTAGGTTTGTGTGTAAGAGTGTGGCTATGGAGGTAGGTGTACAAGCAGATACTGACATACCACCATTACTGGGCCTAACACAGTACCAGGTACATGGTAAATTTGATAAATATTTGATTTAGTTTATCTTAATCTATTAAAAAGATAATCATAGAATTTCTACAGTTACAGAATAGTTCTTGTTTTGTTTTTTGTTGTTGTTGTTTGTTTGTTTTTTTTGCGGTACGTGGGCTTCTCACCGTTGCAACCTCTCCCGTTGCGGAGCACAGGCTCACGGGCCCAGCCGCTCCGCGGCATGTGGGGTCTTCCCAGACTGGGGCACGAACCCATGTCCCCTGCATCGGCAGGCAGACTCTCAACCACTGCGCCACCAGGGAAGCCCCCAGAATAGTTCTTGATTCAGGACCATGCATGTAACATGACAGTAATACTGGCCAGGATTTCCCAAGTGCCTGCTCTGTGTCAGGGTCATTGCACATATTATACAGGCTGCAAAAACATTTCCTGTGTCCTGACTCCTGCCTCATGCCTGCCTGGAGCGCTGGCCTGTCTCAGAACATCACTGTTTTCCTCCCTAACACAGACACACACACAGACACACACAGACACACAAACACACACGCACAGAGTTCCGATTTGAAAAGCTTAGTAATCAGTGGGTGTTTTTGTTTCATACAGAACAGAGGAGAATGTTACTCCGTATTCCACACAACAGAATTTAAACTAAGCCCACCAGTAAGCATTTCAGTCTTCTCTCCAAATTTTCTCTACGCGCCCACCCTGTGGGTCTCCCCTCTTATGTCTGTCTCCCTGCAGCCTCTAAAATGTCCATTTTGCTTTGCCCCAGCAATCCATGTCTTCCCCTTAGATTTCACACTCCATTCACCAAAGCAAAAGTCCCAAAGTTCATCTACGTGATTTTCCTCGTGAGTCACACTCGGATTGTGCCCCACTTACAGGGTCTGTGGAAGGTTGGCCTCATTATCCACCAGAAGTTCAGAGAACTTTGGCTGCATCTCAGGGCTGCTGTTAGGAAGTGACAAAGCTAGGGTGTGAACGTCCATCTTTCTTACACTCAGGCCCATCCTCTGTGTACTGGACATGCCTCTCTAGATGGCATCCCTGTCACAGACAGGCAAAGACATGATTTCATTCAGTGAGGTAGCCCTGAAGCTTCAGAGAAGGGATGGCTCACTCAGCAACAGTCACTCTGGAAACCGTGGTTTTCTGGTCTGGGATCTGATGATTTGTCAGACCTTGGGCAAGTCATTTCTCCTCCACATTTTCCATTTATAACAAGTGAACTTGACGTAAGCATTTGAGATTAACTACTAAATGATTAAGAAGTCAGCTGTTCAGAACAACAAAATCAAAGTCTGTGTTTTAAAAACCTCAGGGGGTTGACACAAAACCTGATCCCTATACTGCAAAGAAGTTTTTTCTCTTTCTTTCCATTTCCCTCCTAACTTCCACTGTTCCGCTCCCCTTAATCAGTACATTTTCTCTTGAGGCTTTTGGGACACTATGCAGTAACCATTAAGGGGTGAAGCATGTGAGTGGTCCAAGGGTGAAGTCATCAGTGTGTTACACAGCTGTCATTATAAATGAGTCATCTGTAGGAGCATATTCACACACATGAATTACATCATCTGGCCAAGACTGAAATCACAGTAGAATAACCAACAGAGGGGATGAAAGTCAGACCCTCATTCAACCAATGATTGAAAAGTTTGGAAATGAAACAGGACTCTAAGAAAAAAGCAAACAAACAGTTCATCTGGCTTCAGTGGATATCTCTGAAATAGAAGAAAAATCAGGGGTGGCGGGGTGGATAAACTTGCCTCTCTGGAGTATTTATTGCATCCTGAACTCTTTCAGGAACTTTGCTTATCATTAAACATTAATTTCCCTAGAAACTGGAGCTTTCACTTCTTATAGCTGTAGCAATTAAGGGCGGTTTTGGCTTGGAAGCTCTGACTTCCCGGCACAAATCTGTGAGCTCTGTGGCCTTTGCTCAACAGAGAGCTTTGCTTGTTTTACAAGACTTTGTCGTTTTCTGGGAAACACAAGATAAATCCTGCCCCAATGCAATAACCCAGGTCAGACCTGTAAACATAATTCTAGCAATAAATGAACTGTAATTGTTGAGAGGAAACTAAAGTTATTGCTTCATCCACCCTTTTATCCTTAAGTAGGGCATCTTATGACCTTCGGAAGCTTGCTTTTTGTTTTTGAACCACCTGAACTGTCACTGAAACTGTGGCGCATGGCAACAATCGATACTTCCAACTCTGCTGTGTAACACACAAAAGAGCCACACTATGCCTCGGAAAACTGGTTTCATTCATAGTGGTCACCTCTCCCAGGAATGGATGCGGTGTCGCACTTGATGCTGCAGGAACAAAGAGGTGACCTCACTGAAGTCTCAGAGTGAATATCACTGCACTGAGAACACATACCTCGTTCCAGGTATGTGCCTGGCAATCTCCATGATCGCTGGCCATTCATTTTTTATAATAAAAACACACTGCAGGGTTTCCCTGGTGGCGCAGCGGTTGAGACTCCGCCTGCCGATGCAGGGGATATGGGTTCGTGCCCCAGTCTGGGAAGATCCCACATGCCGCGGAGCTGCTGGGCCCGTGAGCCATGGCCACTGAGCCTGAGCGTCCAGAGCCTGTGCTCCGCAACGGGAGAGGCCACAGCGGTGAGAGGCCCGCGTACCGCAAAAAGAAAAAAACAAAAAGAACACACTGCAGGTTTTTTGAGCTGATGTGTTCTTTGAGGCTCTGAAAGATTCTGACCCTGGGAGAGGTGGAATCATTATTCTTCAGCGAGCAATTGTCTTTGCCTTAGTTAAGGCAGCTGTTGATCCTTGATTACCCAGGTTAAATTGAGGGGAACAGAGATTAAAAACACAAGATAATCAGAAAGTCATTAATTGTGCACAAAGATTTGTCTCCAAGGATGAAAAGCTTACTGCTTTTCTCTCAAGGGATTTCAGAACTAGATAGAATAAAACATTCTTGACGAAAGGCAGGCAGGTTTTGTTTTTTTTTGCTTTTTTGCTGTTGTTGTTGTTGTTTTGTTTTTTACAAAAAGTAAAGCTGCCAAATATTCCTTACTGCAAAAGAACGTCAGAAATAGGAGAAAGATAAAAGCCGACAAAAGGTGATGCTACTGCAATCCGTACGCTTAAGGAAGGATGAGCCTTTGTGAATAGCCTGGCTGAAAGGAGAGGCCATGCTACATTCTGAGCCATGTGGATGGGCCCGGGGGCGGCAGGGGCAAGGGTTACCCTTGAATATCTGGGACCTCATCATGAGCACCACAGGCCTGGAGAGTGGTCAAGAATGTAAGCCAAACTCACACAGGAACCTAGAAAGAATTATGCCTAGGTATCGAGAATACGTGAGACTGTTTCATTCATCAGGTAGGAAACATAACTGTACAAATCATAGCAAAGCATTCAGAAATCTCACTGGTGGGCAGGAGGGAACCGATGAAAGGGGCCGGCATTTGAGATGAAGTCTTGGCAATTAGTAGCTGAACCACATTGGGCAGGTCACACTCAGAGCCTTGGTTTCTCCATCCTTGGTTGTCACGAGGATGAAATGAGTTAATCCGTAAGAAAGGTTTAACAGAGCTATTGGCGTATGATAAGCCCTTAATACATGTTCACAAATGTTATAATTATTGCTGTTGATATTACTGCCATCTTATCACAACAAGTGATTTTCCCATTCCTTAAGTGTGGGTTACACTTAATGACTCCCTTCTAAAGAGTTTGGTATGAAAAGGGGTGAAAAGAATAACCTTTCAATGGAGAACTTGATAAACACTATCTCAGCCCAGTGATCAAGGTCAACATCCACAGTGATGTCATGTTCATCTTATGTACCCTTGATGTGATGTCATGAAATAGCTCCTGACCGCTGTAGTATTCCTCCAAAATAACCATAACTCCAATCTAACCAGGAGTAAAACATCAGACAAACCCCCAAAGAGAGGGACATTCTACAAAATACCAGACCAATAATCCTCAAAACTGCCAAAGTCTCCAAAAACAAGGAAAGTCTAAGAAGAGTCACAGCCCAGAGGATCCTAAGGAGATGTGACAACTAAGTGTAATATGTATCCTGAATGGGATCCTGGGACAGAAAAAAGATATGAGGGAAAAACTAATGAAATCTGAATAAAGTATGATGTTTAGTTAATAATAATGTATCAATATTGGTTCATGAGTTGTGGCCCAGGTACCATGCTAAAGCGAAATGTTAACAGTAGGGAAAACTGAGTGAAAGTTTACTGGAACTCTCTGTATTAGCTTTGCAACTTTTCTGTAATACTCTTCTTTAAAAAAAGCTTATTTACCAACAGGCACATGAAAAGATGCTCAACATCACTAATGATCAGGGAAATGCAAATCAAAACCACAATGAGATATCACCTCACACCTGTTAGAATGGCTACCATCAAAAAGAACACAAACAGGGCTTCCCTGGTGGTGCGGTGGTTGAGAGTCCGCCTGCCGATGCAGCAGACACGGGTTTGTGCCCCGGTCCGGGAAGATCCCACATGCCACGGAGTGGCTGCGCCCGTGAGCCATGGCCTCTGGGCCTGCGCGTCCGGAGCCTGTGCTCTGCAACGGGAGAGGCCACAACAGTGAGAGGCCCGCGTAGCGCAAAAGCTGGCGCCCGTGACCATGGCCTCTGGGCCTGCGCGTCCGGAGCCTGTGCTCTGCAACGGGAGAGGCCACAACAGTGAGAGGCCCGCGTGGCGCAAAAAAAAAAAAAGACCACAAATAACAAATGTTGGTGAGGATGCAGAGAAAAGGGGACACTTGTACACTGTTGGTGGATGTAAATTGGTACAGTCACTTGGAAAGCAGTATGGAAGTTTCTCAATAAACTAAAAATAGAACTACCATATGACCCAGCAATTCCACTATTGGGTATATATCAAAAAAAAAACAGAAACATTCATTCAAAAAGATACATGCACCCCAATGTTCATGGTAGCATTATTTACAATAGCCAAGACATGGAAGCAGCCTAAACGTCAATCAACAGATGAGTGGAGGGCTTCCCTGGTTGCACAGTGGTTAAGAATCTGCCTGCCAATGCAGGGGACATGGGTTCAAGCCCTTGTCCGGGAAGATCCCACATGCCGCGGAGCAACTAAGCCCATGTGCCACAACTACTGAGCCTGTGCTCTAGAGCCCACGAGCCACAACTACTGAGCCTGCATGCCACAACTACTGAAGACCACGTGCCTAGAGCCTGTGCTCCGCAACAAGAGAAGCCACTGCAATGAGAAGCCCGCACACCACAACAAAGAGTAGCCCCCGCTCACCACAACTAGAGAAAGCTGCGTGCAGCAACGAAGACGCAACGCAGCCAAAAATAAATAAATAAATATATTAAAAAATAGTCTTAAAAAAAACAGATGAGTGGATAAAAAGGATGTGAGGGCTTCCCTGGTGGCGCAGTGGTTGAAAGTCCGCCTGCCGATGCAGGGGACACGGGTTCGTGCCCTGGTCCGGGAAGATCCCACAGGCGCGGAGCAGCTGGGCCCGTGAGCCATGGCCGCTGAGCCTGCGCATCCGGAGCCTGTGCTCCGCAACGGGAGAGGCCACAACCGTGAGAGGCCCGCGTAACACACACACACACACACACACACACACAAAGGATGTGATATATATATACAATGGAATACTACTCTGCCATAAAAAATGACATTTTGCCATTTGCAGCAACATGGATGGACTTGGAGGGTATTATGCTAAGAGAAATAAGTCAGACAAAAAAAAGAAGCAGACTCACAGATATAGAGAGCATACTAGTGGTTACCAGTGGGGAGAGGAAAGGGAGGAGGGGCAATACAGTTAGGGGATTTTTTAAAAAGGGTCATTATGGTTTCATGTATGTGAAACCTCTGAAAATTCTAAAGCACTGTAGAATTTAAATATTTAAATTTTTAAGAATTTTAATAAATTTTAAGAATTTAAAAATAAAGTTATCTAAATATTGCAAAAAATGGCAAAAAAATGTTTATTTAATAAATAAACAAAAGAGGCTGAAATGCCCTCAGGGCATTTCAAGTGGCTCTTCACACATTAGAAGGGAGAAGGGGCAGAGAGAAGACTTTACAGCCTCTGCAACCCAACAATGACCTAATGTGAGGTCAGTTTCCCACTGAGAAGCCCCCAGGCCCACTTCATTGACCCACGTCTATTTTCTCAGTAGTTGCCGTCCTCCCATCATGCTGTGGGGTCCTGCCCCCTGAAGGCCATCCTCTGACATCAGCTTTTCCTCTCCTAGCTGCTGTGAACACAAGTCACCTCCATAACTCACATCTTTTCACTTTAAATGTTTGGCAAGGAAGCAGAAAGCAGATAATCAATACAGTCAATGGGGGATTTTACACAGGCTTACACCAAAGCTTGAGTCTCTTTCTGAGACGGTAACTTTTAAAAGTGACCCAATACTTACTCAGCACACATTCAATGCCAAACATCAATCTAAACAACACTTAATAAAGCAATGTCACATAATCTTTACAAACAGGCTACAAACAAGCTACTATTAGTATCATCATTTCACAGATGAGAAAATGGAAGTACAGATGATTTCAGTGACTTTTGCAAAGTCACACACAGACCTGTATCCAGCTGGTTGTATCCAGGACCCAGTAAGAATGAAATTTAACAAATGTCCCCCACTCCCTACACAGAAAGTTGGACATAAAATTCAGTGAAAATAGAATGACGGGGTTCCAATCAGTTGTCCCCTTGTCTCCAATGATGATTCTTAATTTAGAACCGTCCAGACAAATCAGGATGAAGCTGTTTCGAAAGGTAAAACACATCTTCACTCATTGATCTTTTTTTATCCATTAATTTACAACAGATATTTCGGATCTCTGAATCTCAGTCACTGACTGCCCTATTTCTATCTCACTTTAAGCCTCTGCCTTGGTTCGGGACTGAAATAGGACTGGGCATGGGCCGCAATTACCTTCCACATTCAAAACACCTGATAACACAACACTGGAAATCAAATATAGTTCAATAAAAAATTAAAAAGCTGAAAATTCAATGGATTGATTTTCAGACTTTGCCAAACTATCACTAGTTGTATAACACTGCCTAATTTTTGGCCATGTTATAAACCAGTCCAAACTGGGTAATGCCCAGTCAAGTAGCTTTATTCCACAGGTGAAATGTTTACTTGAGGCTCACTTCAAAATAAAAACAAGTCATTAACCATAACTAACAAGTCACTAACCATAGTTAACTGTAACTAACACTAACCATAACTAGATTTACTGAGCATCTCCTAAGGAAGTAGACTGGGTGGGTGCTTTAAAAAATATATTTTATACTAATAATGATGATTAAATAAGGCCTTATCCTTCCATTTTAGAGCTGGAGGAAACAGGCTTAGAGAAGTTAAGGTACTTACACGAAGTCAAACAGGTTGTAGGTAAATGAGTGAATATTAGAGCATTAATTCACCTAATCCAAAACTTGAGGATTATCCACCAGTCCACAAGCACCCTTCCCACTTCTGATCTTTCCCTGTGACCCATGACATCATTGTCACACTTGAATCTTCCCAGCCTCATTCAGGGCTTCTTCCTTCCCTCCTTCAAATGCTCTGTCTTTTACAGCATCCTCACAAGTCTGGCGTGTCAGCTTTCTCATCTGATAAAAATCACCATGCAAAGTGAAGGCTGCTGCCACCACTGCCCCCGGGTAACACCCTGTGCATCTTACTGGGGACCTCTGAGAAAACCCCAGCTAGGAGTATTTGACAGCTGAACAAGCCGTCAAACTTCTGCGAGCCTCAGTTATTTTTTCTCCAAATGAATGTTGGCTGTCCTGTCTACCCAACATCTATGAAATATACACTAATCATTTTAGCAGAGGTTTCCCATTCCTAATTGCATTTTTAAGTAAAAGCTTCCTGAAGAGAATGGGAAGGTCTATAGTCAATAAGCATCCGCTGTGCAGATTTCACGTTAACAAGCACATGGCTAAGCACATTCATGCTGTTATTTTATTTAACACTCACAGCAACCTTATGGGGCAAAGTATTACTGATGAGATCACCCTGGCTCCAAGAGAGTAAAGGACTTGAAAAACACAACATAACTAAAGAAGCAGATATTTCTTTAATGTAATATGTTAAAGTGTTTTTAAAATTGTGAAGAACGTGACCCAGAAATTTAAACTAAGTGCGTGAATGGGTTTCAGAAGTCGTATACTATCAGATCTCCCTCAGATTTAAAACTAAGAACCAAATATTACACCAGACACGTACCAAATATATCATGCTATTCTTCTGGGTTGCATAAGTAGCTTTCAACATATGATTACAGCATTTGATCACCCCTCTATTACTTAAAGATCTGGAATCACATTGCACTGTGAGCTCCTGCAGGATTAAATGCAGAATTTGTTCCTTGTTCTCTCCCTGGCACTTAACATTGTGCCTGAATTGAATCCAATAGAAACGAACTGAACCAAATGGAATCTTCCTGGGCAAGGGGAAAGATAACACCGTCATTAACATTTCAGCCGTTCTATGTTGCAGATACCAGATCCAATGCAGAAGAGCCATGTGACTGACCTCTGGGGAGAATGATGTTAATATTACTGATGTTATTATTAATATCAGAATTCATGCAATAAAAACGAAATTATATTCTTGGAAGCCATGAGTTATTTATTAAGATAATTCATAAGAATGAAGATACTAACTACGACACTAATAGCTAACATTTATTAGCCAAAGAATCATGCAAAGTATTTTCTGTGCATTCTTTTTCTTTTTCTCCCTACTCTGAGTCCTAAGGGGATAATAATGTCTGGCTAAGGGCATCTCTATCGGACAGGTCACTTGAGGTTTATGCTATTGTTGTCTATATATTATAGATAAGGAAACTGAGCCCTAGAGACACGCAACCACTTGCCTAAGTTCATACACCTAGTGAATTACAGATCTGGAATGTGAATTCATGTCAAGTTCAAGTGTAGAAGCCCTTTAGGTGTGAAGCCCAGCTGAAGGTAGATGGACCTGAGCTCCCCACACCCCCATCCCACCCTGCCCAGTAGCAAAAAGTGTGCAAACCAGCATCCACCACTCAGCTTGCTTCCCTTCTCTGATGCCCTTTCCATAAAGTTCAAAACCTCTTTATACCTGCCTTTAAACCAAATTGGTCTAGCTTTTCTCCCAAATTTCTCTTCTTAATGAGGCCTTTACTCCCAATCACCCCACTGCTACTTGCCTTTCTCCTTCCTCAGAGTACCTATTGAAAAGTTACACTATTTTGGTCTTTAGCACAAATCAATAGTCCACATGGGGAACAGATTTCCTCTCCCTTTAGGCTTCTGTGTCTGTAATCCACTTCAGAAACTGGAATGCAGAGAGGATGAAACCAGAGTCAGCTGTACCTTTCACGAGCACTGATACGTCATCCGCGGAAGCCTGAATGGTACAAATGCCCTGCTGCAGGGTTTCTGAGACAGACTCTGCAAGGGGCCCCAAATAAATCATTAATGAAATCACCTTCCTTGTGATGGGCTGAAAAACAAACAGCCCCAGGTACATTGTTTATTTCCTAGGAATGCAATGCCCGTGGCACCCTGAACACAGGAAGTGGCCTGTTTAACTGAAGGGGCAACGATCTTGAAGCCTGAAGACCTGGTTAGCTCCGTCTCTTACGAGGTACACAACCTTGGGCAGGTCACTTAACTTCTCTGAGTCTCAGTGTCCTCAGACACTAACACTAATGGAGCTAACATTCCTTCTTTAATGGTACATAATCCACCTGTATATAAGCCAGAAATCTACAAGTCATCCTTGTTTCTTCTCTCTCTTACCCCCAAGAGCCAATCTGTTTCTGAATTCTGTTGATTTCTCATCTTAAGTATATCTCAAATGTCCCTGTCTCCATTCCCACAAGCTGTGTTAGTTCAGGCATCATGATGTCCTCGCTAGACTAATCCAAAGTCCTTCTAACCCATCTCCCTGTTTCTAGTCCAGCACCACCATCAATCCTTTCTTCTCACGGCAGCTGGTTATCGAGCTAAAGTATGCATCTCATCATATTGATCCTGACTAAAAGCATTATAAGACTCTCCATCACTTATAGAATAAAATACAAATTTGCCAGCCTATACTACAAAGCCCTCCATGACCTTGATCTTACCCACATGTAATAGTTAGGAATCTTTCAGATGCAAGTGACAGAAACACCTCTCCAATAGGCTTAATCGCAAAGGAGAATTTATTGGCTTAGGAAACTAAAAAAGCCTGGGGTAGACCAGGTACAACTGGGTCCAAAAGCTCAAACAGTCTCATTAGGAAGCAGTTTCTCTTCATCCTTTGCTTTGCTTTTCTCCATAGTGACTTTATTCTTGATTAGGGTCTTCCCACTCAATAACACATTTGCCCCAGATGTTTCAGGCTTGCCTAGTCCTTATTTAGTAACCCCCTAGAAAGAGAACATCTTTTCATTACTTTTAACAAAAGTCGCAAGGCAAGGTCACAGTGGTCTGTCTTGGGTCATGGACCTAATCCTTAACTAGACACTGTGACTAGGAGGGAAATGGTGATGAGGCAGGGACATCCAGGAGGCTGGGCTGGGGCTGGTCGTGCCTGAAGTACACAATTCAACAATAAAGTTATCCAGAAAAATCAGACTGCTATCACAAAATAATGCTAGGCTTAAAATTACCACTTGATTTTTTTTTTGGGAGATCAGGAATTCAAAACGGGCTTAGCTCTTGCATGGAGTCTCTCATGTGGTTGTGTTAGGGGAACCACTGATGGAAACCACCTGCCCTGGCCAGGCTCAATAGTAACCACTTGCATAAGTTTATCTTACAACAGGAGTTCCTGGTAAGGAACGCGGAACTTACAAGCTACCACCAACAGGAAGAATTCGGAAAAGGTCAAAAGGAGAGAGGAGACTCCAGTCCATATGTCCTACCAACCTCCCAGAATCCTTCTCGCTGGAATCCATCTTGGCTGAGCAATGCGCACACCACCAGGAAGGATCCTGAGTCAGAAATGATTGGCCAGATGCAACCCAGTAACTAACCTCATCACCGTAAAACCCGAGACTGCGAGCCACGTGGCCGAGCAGTTCTCCTGGGTTCCCTGACCCTGCTACTCTCTGCCCGGGCACCCCTTCCCAATGACGTCTCTTGCTTTTTCAGCACTTGTGTCTCCTCAGACAATTCATTTCTGAGTGTTAGACAAGAACCCACTCTCGGGCCCTAGAAGGGGTCCCCTTTCCTGCAACAGTTGCAGTGAGACGCGGGCTAGGTCTGTAGACATCTGAAGGGTTACCCGGGCCGGGTGTCCAAAATGGCTCCTTTACAAGATGATGTGGGTGCTGCCTGATGGGAACTCAGCCGGGCTGTCAACTGAATGCCTAAACATGCCTTCCTCAGCATGGGAACCTCCAAGAGAATGGACTGCTTACATGGTAGCCCAGGGCTCTGTGCACTGGCATTCCAGCAAAAGGGGGAAGCTGCATCACCTTTTCTGACCTAGCCTCTGAAGCCATGCCATGTCACTTTTCTGCGTTCTATTAATTACAAGGCTTCCCAGAGTCAAGGGGAAGGGACATGGACCGCACCTCTGGATAAGAGGAGTATCAAATGACTTGCAGCCACAATTATTTTCTATTGTTTTATGAACACATTCCCATCATTTCAACAATTTTTGTCTTTCTGGATGCATTTTTCTCTGTCTACAATACCCTTTATGTCTTCTTTGTCTGTCTACCAAGCTCTACTCTCCCAAGACACACCCCCACTGCAAAGCTTCTACTTTCCTCTCTCCTTTGGGCCACATGCTGAGTATGTAACCCCTATAATATAGTTTTTTTTTCTGATGTATTATAACTCTTTACCTCTGCCTCTATCATCAGCCTTTCCTCCTTGAAGGCAGGGACAAAGTCTTATTTGCCTCTATACTTCACAGATTCTCTCTCATAGGTCCTTAGGACATGTTTGCCAAATTACAGAATTCAATTATAGAGCCAGAGAGCTTTTCAAATGTTAAAGTGCTATTCAAACAAAGGCTGTCATTATTTACAAGATAAGGGAGACTTGTACTGAGGAAAATGTAATAGCTTCTGGTGATAGCTTTCTGCCTGGCAAATTCTATCTAAATGGATAATCCATTAGACTGTCAAAAAATAAAAATAAAAAACATTATTTAAATTTTTTTCTTTCTTTCTTTCTCCAGCTTAAATACTAGTGACAACTAGTTGTTTGTCCTTTATCTGTTATTTAGATCGCTGTTCTCCAGATTTTTTCAAGTCATCTTTCCATGAATCTGTTTTATCAGGCCATTGCTTCTCTACATCCTTTATAGTTTTGTACTTAATTTTTTATCATCTAATCTTCCTGGCCCACTACTTATCATCTTTAATTAGTCTTCTATTTATTCAGTATATATTTTCTACGGATCTGAGGCGCTACTATGTACCAGGCAATATGATGGACCCCAGGGATTCAGTGAAAAACAAGTTACAGTCCCTCCAACAAGAAACTCAGTGCCTGGTGGAGAAAGAAAGTGTCAACAGAATGTGATAGATGTTAAGCCAGAGGCCTGCAGAGAGGAATATGGAGGTGGGTACTTACACCTCTCTGGGGTGGATAAGAAAGACTGCAGGAGGAAACAGCAATGCACCTACAAAAGGGGGTAGTATTAGGACTCATAAAGATGGAGACATCTCAATGAGAGAGAACATCCTGAGCCAAGGCATGGAGATAGAAAAGAATAGATGTGTGGAAGACCAACAGTTGGTTTCATGTTCTTGCTATAAAGTGTGAGACAGAAAATGGCAGATTTCTGAAGCTTCTAGCTCTCCGGATTGTGAAAACTGTCTTGGTTTTCAGGCACTAGAGTCTCTGGAACTCTCTAACTGGAAGTCTAGTTAATTACCCAAAGAGTTCAGGAAACAATCGCAGAAAGTCAAACTCAAGGGAATTTTAAAAATTATTATGCAGCCGTTTATCCAAGCCAAGCAGAATTTGCTGCTAAAAATATCTACTCCAAGCTCTACACTTTACCACTTGAGAGACTTTGCAGACAATTTATTCATAGATCCTCAAGACTACATATGGTATCAACCAAGACTACATGATATTTCTCAGAAAGTTGCTGGGAAGATCACAAATGATGGTATAAGCAGAAGTTCCTTTTGTGGACAGTGGTTACTTTTGCATAGCTAGCTCTTTTTTTTTTTTTTTTTGCCATTTTTACTGCTAAGAGAACACTTGTTTTTCCTTCTTTCTTTGGTATCACACCTTCCTTGCTTCCCTCCTTGTGTGATCATATGACCTTGGTCTGACCAATCAGAATACTATTTTGCCATGTCCATATTAAACAATGCAAGACTCAGCACTTGTCCCATTTTGGTTCATGGATGACCAAGTAGTTCCACCTGGTTCAATCGAATAAATCCTATGATTCATAAAAAATTTGAAAAAAGAAAGGCTTTCTTTCCAATGGAGCTGCTAAGTCAGTATATGTCAAATAAAAAACCACTAAAGGGCAACAACAACTAAAGAAACGCCCAAGAAGGAAGACCACAGAAGAAAACAGAGCAGAGACAGATAACTGATGATAAGACATGAACGCCAGGCTACATCTGTCTTTAAAATAAAAATACTGTACATCTTGCAGTTGATAATTTCCATTTTTAAGTGAATTTTACTTTTGTTTCTATATCTTGCAACTAAAAAGAGTCCACTGTCCATGGTTTCAGTTACCTACAGTCAACCAAGTTCTGAAAATACTAAATGGAAAATTCCAGGAGCAAAAACTTCATAAAATTTAAATTGCACACCATTCTGAGTAGTGTGATGAAATCTCTCAGCATCCTGCTGCATCTCACCTGGGACATGAATCATGCCTTTGTTCAGGATATCCCATCGGTTAGTCACTTAGTAGCCGTTTGGTTATCAGATGGTCAGGGTGTCACAATGCTTGTGTTCAAGTAACCCTTATTTTATTTAATAATGATCCCAAAGAACAAGAGTAGTGATGCTGGCAATTCAGATATGCTAAAGAAAATCTGTAAAGTGCTTCCTTTAAGTGAAAAGGTGAAAGTTCTTGACTTAATAAGAAAAAAAATGATATGATGAGGTTGCTAACATCTATAGTAAGAAAACTTCTATCCATGAAACTGTGAAGAAAGAAAAAGAAATCCATGCTGGTTTTGCTTTCACACCTTAGACTGCAAAAGTTAAAGCCCTAGTGCATGGTAAGTGTTTAGTTAAGATGGAAAATGCATTAAATTTGTACGATAAGATATTTTGAGAGAGAGAGAGAACAAAAGAGAAACCATGTTCACATAATTTTTATTACAGCATATTGTTATAATTATTCTATTTTATGATTTGTTATTATTATCTCTTACTGTGCCTAATTTATAAATTAAACTTTAACATAGGTATGTATATATAGGAAAAAAACATAGTATATATAGGGTTTGGTATTATTTGCAGTTTCAGGCATCCACTGGGGGTCTTAGAATGTATCCCCCGTGGATAAGGGGGGACTACTGTATAAAAGGTTGTGTCATCTGAGATAGAAATAACTTTACTTCTCCCTTTCCAATCTGAATGTCTCTATTTCTTTTTCTTGCCTAATTGCTTTGGGTAGAATTTCCAATACAATGTTAAATAGAAATTGTGAGAATAGTCATTCTTTCTTGTTCCTGATCTTAGGAGGAAAGAATTAAGTCTCTCACCATTAAGCATGATGTTAGCTGTGAGGTTTTGTTTTGTTTTGTTCTGTTTTTATAAGAGAGATCCTAAATGATCAAGGAAGAACTTTGTGGTACAGTATTTTGGCTTTTGGAGAAAGGACATCAAGAAAAGATGAAAAAAATGGATGAGAATTTGATTTTGTACATTTAGGTTTTGAGTCTTTCTTGGTATTAGAAGATACTGCAGCTGCCCTATTGTAAACATAATTCACAATAAATATTCTTGCCCCCAGAGTGAATTCTCATCTCAAATAAGTACACTTTCTTCCAATTTGCTGATGTTGTGAAAGAATAATCTGTCTGATCTACATATGAATTCAACTCTAAGCTTATTTTGCCATCTAACTCATTTAACCTAATGATGGAAATTACTAATAAGAAGATCACTCAAGTTGATAAGTTGTTACAGTTGTGATGCAGTTGTCAAATCCTAATAATCGGTGAAGGAATTTGGCTTTTTCTTGGCTAGCAACTTTTCTTTCAGCCCTTGCATTTAGAAAATTGGTGGATGTGAACAATTATTCATTTACTCAGCAAATACTTGCCAAGTCCCTACCTGTTGGCAGGCACTACATGGTAGGCAGCTTCTAAAATGACTCCCAACAACTGCCCCCCCCCAAAAAAAAATTTCCTACCTGGCCCTTTACAGAAAAAGTTTGGCAACCCCTGCATTAGAAACAAGCCTAGTCTACACTTGAGGGAGGAGATTCACAAGGGCATGAACACCAGGAAGCTGGGGTCTTTGGGAGCTGTGAGTTTTCTGTAGATGTCTTTGATCAGAGTGAGGAAGTTCTATGTTATTCCTTGTTTGTTGAGCTTTTATTATTATTATTATTATTATTATAAAAAGGTATTGGATTTTGGCAAATGCTTTTTCTGTGTTTATTGAGCAAGATACATTCTTGCCATAATTACTGACTTCAAAGAAAAAGAAAAAATATTTGGGCATATAGGCAAAAAGCCAAAGTAACTATAAAGAAAATCAAATCACCTTCAGAAGTCTCAACATCAAAGTTTTGTGCCAAAAGAAAATGGAGTAACATATTTAAGATACTGAAGGAAAGTAAATGTGAGCCAGATTTTATATCCAGCCAAATAAACTTTCAAACATAAAGGCAGAAGACAATCAAAATATAAGAATTCAGAGAATAATGTTACCATGAGCCCACACAGCCTATGACTATAATTAAAGAATAAACTTTAAAAATCATAACAAATCAATTTTAGATAAATTTTAGAAGCACCTATTTTTAGGAAAAAATAGCTTACCAAAACTAACACTAAGGGAAACAAAATGAGAAGAGACTTTACTCATGAAAGAAATTACACCAGTAATTAAAAATTTATCCCAACCCACAGAGAAAACTTCAGACTTCCAGAAAATAGAAAAAAAACAAAACAAAACACTTCCAAATTCATTTCATGAAGCTAGGATAAACTTGAGGACAGTGAGAACAAGGAAAATTAACAACTGGGTGAACTTATGAATATAAACGTAAATATCCTGAGAATATATTAGCACTATATAACCACAGCACTACATAAAACTATTGCCTTATTGTGACCCAGTTACGTTTTCTCCAGTAATGTAGGAATAGTTTAATATTAGAAAATTAATGTATTTCATAATATTAAGAGATTGAAAGAGAACCACATAGTTCATCTCAATAGATGCAGCAAAACCAGGCATTAAATGAAATTTTAGTCAACACCCACTCATGATAAAGAAATTAGCACAGAAAGAATAGAAGGGAACTTCCTTAATTTGTTTAAGGACATGCCTCTAAATCTACTTGCATAGTACTTAATGTTAAAGGGAAGAAACAAAACCCTCATTATTTAGATATTATTATCTACATTAAAAACAAAAGATAATATACACACATTTTGTTTACTAATGAGTGTTCAACTGCATTTCTATTCTTTATTATTGTTTTATTCCCATTATTTAACTACAAATAAGAAATTAGCAAATGTAATTTTTAGTAGTGCAATGTACTATTTTAGAAATAGATTTAACAAAAGATATGTAATATTTTAAAAGAAAAATTATAAAACTTTATTTTAAAATTAAATCAATTTAAATAAATGGAGAAATATGAATCAACATAGTAAAGATGTCAATTCTTCCAAAATTAATTTCTAAATTTAGGCCACTCACAATACTGATATGTTTTTCATAGAATATAAGAAGTCAATTTTAAAATTAATGTGTAATGTGAAGGCCCAGGAATAGCTCAGGAAACTTTAAAGAAAATCAAGGTTGAAGATTTTTACCACCAGTTATCAAAATTTCTTATAAGTTTATCATAATTATGATAACGTGGTATTGGTAGATTTAGGTAAATTGACCAGAACAGAACAGAGAGCTCAGAACCAGACCCATGCATACGCAGGAGCCATCTAAGTCAGAGAAGATGTTGAAGACCAGAGGGCAGATGACAAGCTATCTACAAATGGTACCGGGACATATATGGGGAATAGAAACTTAACTACATACTGAACCAAAACTCAATTCTTGGTGAGGTAGGGATCTAAATGTGAAAAGCAAAATCCTCAAAACATGGAGAGGAATACCCAAACCAATTTTCTGACCCTGGAGTGTTCATTAAGTAAAACATGAAAAACATAAATGAAAATTAATAAATTCAACTATATTAAAAGCTTCCATTCATCAAAAGGCACCAAAAACATACACAATACATATCAGGAACCAAAGATTTTGTTAATAATATGACAAAGGATTAGCATATGTACATGTATGTGTGTGTATCCACCCCCGCAGACATATATTTTCTACCTACTTATAAAATAAGTAATAATAAATTTAAAACACTGATAAAGCATATGAAGTCAGTGCGATAAAAGAAACTCAAATAGATTTAAAAAAGATGAAATCTGTTCACTGTCATGCATAATCATAAAAGTGGTCATTAAAACCACAATGGAAAACCATTTTATACCTGTACGATAGACAAAAATATTTAAAGAATTGGGAAAGATTTGAAGAAATAGGGTATTTTACATGCTGATGGGTATGAACTGATACAACCCCTTTGGGAATAATTTGACAACATCTAATTAATTTGAGGATAGTCATACCCTATAACCCTTCAATTCCTTTTCTAGGTATAGAGCTACTTTCATACCTATGAACATGCATAACCATGTCCATCATCTGATCAGTGGGCAAATAATTTATGGCATACTTATAAAATGGAATATGATACAGGAGTAAAAATAACCAAAGCTACAGGTATCAACATGGAGGCATCTGGAAGAAAAATCACACTGAGGAAATATAAAAGGCAAGTTACAGAAAAACTACCATCTGACACCTCTTAGATGAAAATTTAAACTACGTGAAACAGTGCTAAAAATACTAAAGCTACATAAATGTGCCATAAAAGAACACAGAGCTCATGAAAATGATAAATACCAAAGTTCGATGTGTAGTTACCTTTGCAGGTGTGATAAGAGATTCAACTGAATTAGTCATGACTTTTTTTTTTTAAGTGGTGGAGGGTACTTAGCATTTGCTATACTATTCTCTACACCTTTTTGTATGTCCAAAATATTTCATAATAATAATTTTTAAAAGAAAAACCTCCCACTATCACAGCGAGATGTTTTTAATATATTACAGGTAAACACAGTGAAATATATATAAACACCTACCATATGCACCACCCATTAGAAAAAAATATTGACGAAAAAATAAATGCAAAATAAAAGAATGGAAAGATATATACTATAATGTCAAGAGTCTGTAGAAATTGCTAGATTACAGTTGTTTTTAGTTTATTTATTTGTGTTTTCTGCTTCATTTTTTCTAGTGAGCATAATTAACTCTTAATGAATCTGCTGAATTAATAAACATTTTTAATGTCACAGTTATAATAAATCATAACAATCAATGCACTTGTGCTGAAATGTCAAACATAATCAGAAAATACTTCAGAACTACACTTCTCCATACAATACTTTGACTTAGTTGACAAACTCTCAAACAGGACAATACCCCAGTCCTCCATGAGCTTACCGATTAAAAACCGATGACAAAAAAGTGAACCAGAGCTATAAATTAAGCATTAAAAGATTGCATTTGACTTTCAGTGCTCTCCGACATTTTAGACATATGGACAGTCTCCACTCTGCCTTTTCAGTTCTGGGAAAGAGCTAATGCTTTTCCCCAGAGTGTGAAATAGCTGTCAAACATGCCTTTTTTGCCACTGCCGTTTTCACACCAAATGCTCTTCTTTCTTTTTCACACAAGGACAAGATAGCACTGCAGCCTCCCCCGGCTGTGGGAAATGGATATAACTGAAGCATGATCTGTGTCGGGGTTTGTTTTTAACTCACCTCTTCAGTGAGCACGCCTCCTGTCCTCGAAGCAGGCCAGCTCGGTGTGGGTGTGCAGTGCTTCCAAATCTCGCTATGCAGCCCAACCTGGGATAAAACAGAAATAATGAAAATGTCCTATGTTTCCCTGCACCATTTGACTCCTACCAAGAAAATGGGAGGACTATCTCAGGTTATATAAAGGAAAGGTTCTTGAGATACAGGAACAGTTGCTGGTCATTTTACAACTGGAGGAGAGAACCATCAGATAATCCACACCACCTGTATTGAGGGTGTTTGTTAACACATGATCAAAATATCACACCTAAATCTTATTTGCTGCTCACCTGTGCTCCATACTGTGTTAAATGCTTTACATTCATCATCTCAATTCATCCTCCTGGAAACTCTATTAAGTTGATTCAATCTTACCAGCCCCGTGTTGTAAATGCAGAAACTGAAGGTCAGAGAGAAGTTAAATGACTTGCCAAGGCCATGAAACTAGTAGATGATGGAGCTGGGATTGGAACCAGGTATCCTATCTCACACCTGAGCCCTTAACCTCTCTACACCTGTCCTCAGAACCATTCAGAGAGTCCCTTTTAATTATCCTCCTATAGTTATTAGTGGTGGATACTTTAATCTCTGTTTACTGATGGAGTAACTGAGTCTCTGAGAGATCCTGCCCAAACAACCAGAGCTATCCAACTTCAAAATCTATGCATTTAGCACTAGATCACATTCTCTTTCATAGATTCACAACCAAGATATGGTCTCTCTCCCAAGTCCTGCCTCCCTCTGTTTCTCCATCTGCAAAAGAAAGGGAATCATATTGTCTCCCTTGAAAATCTCCATGGCTTTTATGGGATCAAATGCGATTCAGTGTAAAGGAACTTTGAAAAGTATAAAAACATAAGGAAGTCAAATTTGCACCCATATTTCAGCTAAGTTTCCTTATCAGGCATCAACGATTAGAACATGCCAAATCCTTCCCAGCTATGTTTAGAATGCTGTGAGTAATAACACAGTCCCTATTTTCTGTTCATAGCAGAACTCAGATGATTCTGCCATTATCCAGCCTTTTCCCAGATAGCCCTGTACTTTGAAGCTAAGCTGACTTTATCTCCAGGTTCAAGGGTGGACTCTGATAGGCCAAAGTCAATCGAAGTCATCTGGGTCCCTTGGACATAGTGATTCCTTTAGTTAACTTTGGCTTAAGGAAAACAGCACATGCGTTCTCCTGACTGGGGGGGGGTTAACTAAATTTGGGCCGATGAGGTGTGTACTGATGATATGGCATCCAGATGTGAAGCTGGAAACCAGAGTAGCCATTGTCCACCATAAGGGAGGTGGTCAGTGAACAATACTGACACCACTGAAAGTGGTAAGAACTTCATAAATGCTATTTATGTTATTACACTAAAATTTTTGATACTTTCTGTCAAAAGTTTGATGTTCCTATACCCTTCTCATTGGTAAGTATTTTTAGGACATCTTCATTCAAATTAGCATATACAGTCTCCAGTTCACCCTTGCTACAGAAGTCACCAATATTATTTCATCCAACTAATTGGTATGAAAACGCAATCTCCTCTTTCCCCTCTTTCCCCCATTATTGTCTCATTTTCTAAAGCACTAACCTTTTATGCCTTTGTGGGCAGTGTGGGGATAGAGAGGCATTTCCTGGCACAGGTAATGAGCTCCCAGTTGTTTCCACTCAGAAAATGCAGGAGCTGCAAGTGAATAACTAACGTGCATTTCACAATTTACCATTTGTTAAGCATAATTCCCTCAAATTGATTTGTTCTAAGTTTCACCTTGCTTTGTGAATTTGAAGTGTCTTTCCCTTCACTGGGAAGTGCCACTGTGTAAGCCTCTTATTTTTCCTTGGAAAATAAGAAATGTTATCAAAATCAAATAACATGCTTCTTAGTATTAAAACGCTATTGTCAAAGAATTGTGCACTCACAAAGGAAAGACATTTTTTCCATCTCCTTAAAAGAGGAGTTTTGAGATGGAGAAAATATGAGTGGGTTTCCTCCACCCTAGGACTGGCCCTCACATAGGTACTCAGGTTTCTCTTTGTGCCCCTCTCAATTCTGTATTTCCAGGTGGCCAATTACTTGTAGCCAGGAAAAAGCTAATTTACATTAACTAGCTCCCAGCAAATTTGTCTCCTTAAAAGCTCTTAAATTCGCCCCTTTTTTATCCCCCAGAGCAGCGGCTGCCCCATTTCAAAGTCCCATTGCTCTCACCTAGATTATTCAACAGCCTTCTCGCCATTTTCCCCTCCATCCTATTTCTCCTTCTCCCAGTGTCTATACGTTATTCCTGCCGCAGCTGTCTTTCTAAAAGACAAATCCGACGATCACCTCCCTCTCCTATGTAAAACCTTTAACAGCTGTCTGGATAAAATTCCAGCTCCGTGGTCTAGTGTCGAGACCCTTTATGATCTGGCCCTGATGCATGGACAGCCACATGTCTGGCCACTGCTGTCACGTATCTTTGCTGCACTACAACTTGTTCACTGCAGTTACAATACTGGGTCTCTGACAAAATAGAGTGGGGCTGAATTTTGAAAGAAAAGCTTTTTAATAAAATAAGCTCTCTGTCCTATATATTTTTCTAAAAGTTTTTCTTTTCACATATGGTGTTTTTAAGTCTCTAGCATTGATTTTGGGGTATAATGTAAGATAGGAATCTGTCATTGTTTTCATATGAGCAACTAGTTAAATCAATGGTACTTAAATAACATCCTTCAGGTAGACGATGTCAATTTTTAAAATTTTAAAAGAGATCTTAGAAATGTGTTTTGAGGGTAGGCAAGCAAAAGCTCTTTAAAATTTGATCCCACTAGAAAAGGGAACCCTCTTGCACTGTTGGTGGGAATGTAAATTGATACAGCCACTATGGAGAACAGTATGGAGGTTCCTTAAAAAACTACAAATAGAACTACCATATGACCCAGCAATCCCACTACTGGGCATATACCCTAAGAAAACCATAATTCAGAAAGAGTCATGTACCAAAATGTTCATTGCAGCTCTATTTACAATAGCCAGGACATGGAAGCAACCTAAGTGTCCATCATCGGATGAATGGATAAAGAAGATGTGGCACATATATACAATGGAATATTACTCAGCCATAAAAAGAAACGAAATTGAGCTATTTGTAATGAGGTGGATAGACCTAGAGTCTGTCATACAGAGTGAAGTAAGTCAGAAAGAGAAAGACAAATACCGTATGCTAACACATATATATGGAATTTTAGGAAAAAAAAATGTCATGAAGAACCTAGGGGTAAGACAGGAATAAAGACACAGACCTACAAGAGAATGGACTTAAGGATATGGGGAGGGGGAAGGGTAAGCTGTGACAAAGTGAGAGAGAGGCATGGACATATATACACTACCAAACGTAAGGTAGATAGCTAGTGGGAAGCAGCCACATAGCACAGGGAGATCAGCTCGGTGCTTTGTGACCGCCTGGAGGGGTGGGATAGGGAGGGTGGGAGGGAGGGAGATGCAAGAGGGAAGAGATATGGGAACATATGTATAACTGATTCACTTTGTTATAAAGCAGAAACTCACACACCATTGTAAAGCAATTATACTCCAATTAAAAATAAATAAATAAATAAATAAATGCCATTTTTAATTTAAAAAAATAAAAATAAAAAATAAAATTTGATCCCACTCACTTTTTCAGTGTAGGAAGGATTTCTTTTTTCTTTTTTTCTTTTTTTGTCTTTGTAAAGTGTATCATTTACTGGGTCTTTTTTCTTTTTTTTAATTTTATTTATGTTTTTGAATTTTATTTCTTTTTTTATACAGCAGATTCTTATTAGTTATCCATTTTATACACATCACTGTATACATGTCAATCCCAATCTCCCAATTCATCACACCACCAGCCCCAGCCCCCACCACTTTCTCCCCTTGATGTCCATACGTTTGTTCTCTACATCTGTGTCTCAACTTGTGCCCTGTGAACCAGTTCATCTGTATCATTTTTCTAGGTTCCACATATATGCGTTAATATGTGATATTTGTTTTTCTCTTTCTGACTAACTTCACTCTGTATGACAGTCTCTAGATTCACCCACGTCTCTACAAATGACCCAATTTCGTTCCTTTTTATGGCTGAGTAATATTCCATTGTATATATGTACCACATCTTCTTTATCCATTCGTCTGTCGATGGGCATTTAGGTTGCTTCCATGACCTGGCTATTGTAAATAGTGCTGCAAAAGAATATTGGGGTGCATGTGTCTTTTTGAATTACAGTTTTCTCTGGGTATATGCCCAGTCGTGGGATTTCTGGGTCATATGGTAATTCTATTTTTAGTTTTTTAAGGAACCTCCATACTGTTCTCCATAGTGACTCTATTAATTTACATTCCTACCAACAGTGCAAGAGGGTTCCCTGTTCTCCACACCTTCTCCAGCATTTGTTTTTGTAGATTTTCTGATGATGCCCCCTCTAACTGGTGGGAGGTGATACCTCATTGTAGTTTTGATTTGCATTTCTCTAATAATTAGTGATGTTGAGCAGCTTTTCATGTGCTTCTTGGCCATCTGTATGTCTTCTTTGGAGGAATATCTATTTAGGTTTTCTGCCCATTTTTGGATTGGGTTGTTTGTTTGTTTAATATTGAGCTGCATGAGCTGTTTATATATTTTGGAGATTAATCTTTTGTCCATTGATTCATTTGCAAATATTTTCTCCCATTCTGAGGGTTGTCTTTTGGTCTTGTTTATGGTTTCCTTTGCTGTGCAAAAGCTTTGAAGTTTCATTAGGTCCCATTTGTTTATTTTTGTTTTTATTTCCATTACGCTAGGAGGTGGATCAAAAAAGGTCTTGCTGTGATTTATGTCAAAGAGTGTTCTTCCTATGTTTTCCTCTAAGAGTTTTATAGTGTCCAGTCTTACATTTAGGTCTCTAATCCATTTTGAGTTTACTTTTGTGTATGGTGTTAGGGAGTGTTCTAATTTCATTCTTTTACATGTAGCTGTCCAGTTTTCCAGGCACCACTTATTGAAGAGACTGTCTTTTCTCCATTGTTTATCTTTGCCTCCCTTGTCATAGATTAATTGACCATAGGTGCATGGGTTTATCTCTGGGCTTTCTATCTTGTTCCATTGATCTATATTTCAGTTTTTGTGCCAGTAACATATTGTCTTGATTACTGTAGCTTTGTAGTATAGTCTGAAGTCAGGGAGTCTGATTCCTCCAGCTCCACTTTTTTCCCTCAAGACTGCTTTGGCTATTCGGGGTCTTTTGTGTCTCCATACAAACTTTAAGATTTGTTCTAGTTCTGTAAAAAATGCCATTGGTAATTTGATGGGGATTGCATTGAATCTGTAGATTGCTTTGGGTAGTAGAGTCATTTTCACAATATTGATTTTTCCAATCCAAGAACATGGTATATCTCTCCATCTGTTGGTATCATCTTTAATTTCTTTCATCAGTGTCTTATAGTTTTCTGCATACAAGTCTTTTTTCTCCCTAGGTAGATTTATTCCTAGGTATTTTATTCTTTTTATTGAAATGGTAAATGGGAGTGTTTCCTTAATCTCCTTTCAGATTTTTCATCATTTGTGTATAGGAATGCAAGAGTTTCTGTGCATTAATTTTGTATCCTGCTACTTTACCAAATTCATTGATTAGCTCTAGTAGTTTTCTGGTGGCATCTTTAGGATTCTCTATGTATAGTATCATGTCATCTGCAAACAGTGACAGCTTTACTTCTTCTTTTCCGATTTGGATTCCTTTTATTTCTTTTTCTTCTCTGATTGATGTGGCTAAAACTTCCAAAACTATGTTGAATAATAGTGGTGAGAATGGACATCCTTGTCTTGTTCCTGATCTTAGAGGAAATGCTTTCAGTTTTTCACCACTGAGAATGATGTTTCCTGTAGGTTTGTCGTATATGGCCTTTATTATGTTGAGGTAGGTTCCCTCTATGCCCACTTTCTGGAGAGTTTTTATCATAAATGGGTGTTGAATTTTGTCAAAAGCTTTTCCTGCATCTATTGAGATGGTCATATGTTTTCTCTCCTTCAATTTGTTAATATGGTGCATCACATTGATTGATTTGCGTATATTGAAGAATCCTTGCCTCCCTGGGAAAATCCCACTTGATTGTGGTGTATGATCCTTTTAATGTGTTGTTGGATTCTGTTTGCTAGTATTTTGTTGAGGATTTTTGCATCTATATTCATCAGTGATATTGGTCTGTAATTTTCTTTTTCTTGTAGTATATTTGTCTGGTTTTGGTATCAGGTTGATGGTGGCCTCAGAATGAGTTTGGGAGTGTTCCTCCCTCTTCTATATTTTGGAAGAGTTTGAGAAGGATGGTTGTTAGCTCTTCTCTAAATGTTTGATAGAATTCACCTGTGAAGCCATCTGTTCCTGGACTTTGTTTGTTGGAAGATTTTTAATCACAGTTTCAATTTCATTACTTGTGATTGGTCTGTTCATATTTTCTATTTCTTCCAGTCTTGGAAGGTTATACCTTTCTATGAATTTGTCCATTTCTTCCAGGTTTTCCATTTTAATGGCATAGAGTTGCTTGTACTAGTCTCTTAGGATGCTTTGTATTTCTGTAGTGTCCATTGTAACTTCTACTTTTTTGTTTTTAATTTTATTGATTTGAGTCCTCTCCCTCTTTTTCTTGATGAGTCTAGCTAACGGTATATCCATTTTGTTTATCTTCTCAAAGAACCAGCCTTTAGTTTTATTGATCTTTGCTATTGTTTTGTTTGTTTCTATTTCATTTACTTCTGCTCTGATCTTTATGATTTCTTTCCTTCTGCTAACTTTGGGTTTTGTTTGTTCTTCTTTCTCTAGTTCCTTTAGGTGTAATGTTAGATTGTTTATTTGAGATTTTTCTTGTTCCTTGAGGTAGACTTGTATAGCTATAAACTTCCCTCTTGGAACTGCTTTTGCTGCATCCCATAGGTTTTGGATCATCGTGTTTTCATTATCATTTGTCTCTAGGTATTTTTTGATTTCCTCTTTGATTTCTTCAGTGATCTCTTGGTTATTTAGTAACATATTGTTTAGCCTCCATGTGTTTGTGTTTTTTACATTTTTTCCCCTGTAATTGATTTATAATCTCATAGCATTGTGGTCAGAAAAGATGCTTGATATGATTTCAATTTTCTTAAATTTACTGAGGCTTGATCTGTGACCCAAGATGTGATCTATCCTGGAGAATGTTCTGGGCACACTTGAGAAGAAAGTGTAATCTGCTGTTTTTGGATGGAATGTCCTATAAATATCAATTAAATCTATCTGGTCTATTGTGTCATTTAAAGCTTCTGTTTCCTTAGTAATTTTCTGTTTGGATGATCTGTTCATTGGTGTAAGTGAGGTGTTAAAGTCCCCCACTATTAGTGTGTTACTGTCGATTTCCTCTTTTATAGCTGTTAGCAGATGCCTTATGTATTGTGGTGCTCCTATGTTGGGTGCATATATATTTATAATTGTTATATCTTCTTCTTGGATTGATCCCTTGATCATTTTGTAGTGTCCTTCTTTGTCTCTTTATTTATAAACATTCTTTATTTTAAAGTCTATTTTATCTGATATGAGTATTGCTACTCCAGCTTTCTTTTGATTTCCATTTGCATGGAATATGTTTTTCCATCCCCTCACTTTCAGTCTGAATGTGTCCCTAGGCCTGAAGTGGGTCTCTTGTAGACAGCATATATATGGGTCTTGTTTTTGTATCCATTCGGCAAGCCTGTGTCTTTTGGTTGGAGCATTTAATCCATTCACGTTTAAGGTAATTATCGATATGTATATTCCTATGCCAATTTTCTTAATTGTTTTGGGTTTTCTTTTTGTAGGTCCTTTTCTTCTCTTGTGTTTCCCACTTAGAGAAATTTTTTTAGCATTTGTTGTAGAGCTGGTTTGGTGGTGCTGAATTCTCTTAGCTTTTGCCTGTCTGTAAAGCTTTTGATTTCTCCATTAAATCTGAATGAGATCCTTGCCGGGTAGAGTAATCTTGGTTGTAGGTTATTCCCTTTCATCACTTTAAGTATATCATGCCACTCCCTTCTGGCTTGTAGAGTTTCTGCTGAGAAATCAGCTGTTAACCTTATGGGAGTTCCCTTGTATATTATTTGTCGTTTTTCCCTTGCTGCTTTCGGTAATTTTTCTTTGTCTTTAATTTTTGCCAGTGTGTTTTCCTTGGGTTTATCCTGTATGGGACTCTCTGCACTTCCTGGACTTGGGTGGCTCTTTCCTTTCTCATGTTAGGGAAGTTTTCGACTATAATCTCTTCAAATATTTCTCGGGTCCTTTCTCTCTCTCTTCTCCTTCTGGGACCCATATAATGCGGATGTTGTTGCATTTAATGTTGTCCCAGAGGTCTCTTAGGCTGTCTTCATTTCTTTTCATTCTTTTTTCTTTATTGTGTTCTGTGGCAGTGAATTCCACCATTCTGTCTTCCAGGTCACTTATCCGTTCTCTGCCTCAGTTATTCTGCTATTGATTCCTTCTAGTGTATTTTTCATTTCAGTTATTGTATTGTTCATCTCTGTTTGCTTGTTCTTTAATTTTCTAGGTCTTTGTTAAACATTTCTTGCATCTTCTCGATCTTTGCCTCCATTCTTTTTCCGAGGTCCTGGATCATCTTCACTATCATTATTCTGAATTCTTTTTCTGGAAGGTTGCCTATCTCCACTTCATTTAGTTGTTTTTCTGGGGTTTTATCTTGTTCCTTCATCTGGTACATAGCCCTCTGCCTTTTCATCTTGTCTATCTTTCTGTGAATGTGGTTTTTGTTCCACAGGCTGCAGGATTGTAGTTCTTCTTGCTTCTGCTGTCTGCCCTCTTGTGGATGAGGCTACATAAGAGGCTTTTGCAAGTTTCTTGTAGGGAGGATTTCTTAAACAAGACACAAAGAGCACAATTCAAAAAGAAAAAAAAAAGATAGATTCAACACATTAAACTTCATCAACAGGTCCTATAAACAAAGTGAAAAGATCAGCTGTCGACTGGAAATATACATTTGTCACATGTAAATTTGACAAGGGGCTAATATCTAGGCTATATAAAGAACATTTATAAATTAATAAAATGAACAACACAACAACAACAACAGAAATGTGGGCAAAAATTTTCCAGGAGGCCACTCAGAAAGAGGCAACCTAATCAACCTGTTTTAAAATGCTAAATTTTCTTAGTCATCAGGATATACATGATAAAAACACAAAAAAATGTTTTGTATGCTTAAAAATTTGTTAGGAGGGGTAGATTTCATGTCATGGATTTTTACCAAAATTAACAACGAACAATAAAAAGCAGCAGAAAAGAAAGGCGGATAAGACAAGTCTGTGGATACAGAATGCTAGTGAGGACGCGTCAGCGGTAACCCTTGTGCGTTGCTGATGGGAAGGTACGTGGTCCAGCTACTTGGGTACAATAGACCTTTGTTGCACTTAATGGACCATTTCTAGGGTCCGGGGGCTGTGAATCTGGCTTAGAGTTTTGAACCTGGAGCAAGATCTCAGTTTACAGAGTGAGCAACACATGTGATGAAAAGGCTGCCGTAAAGAGAGAGTCTAGTAAAAAAAAAACAAACAAACAAACAAAAAAAAGAGTGTCCAGAAGAGTATCAATCCACAGGACTCTGCAGAGGATCAGATATAGGCCAAGAGGTCTGAACAGGTGGACAGAGGGACAGAGTCGAAGTTTCCCAACCAAGGAGGACAGAATTCCCAAGGCTTTCTCCAGTGTGGCTTCAGGACCCCATGAAAGGGTCTGCAGACATTCCCAAGGGCAGGGGTGTTAAGCCAGTTTCAAGCAATCAGCAAATTCCTTTAAACTGGACGCAAAATTTGTACGCCTCCTTGTTGAACAAGGAAGAGTCAGTGTTCTCCAAGGTCCCATAGCCAGGAAACCGTGGATTCAGAATTCACACCCACGCCTGGTTCCTGATTTATATACCTGCCATTTTGGTTCCAAATCTAATCCTGCCCATCCTTCCTTTTCTCTTTCAGACTGAAGAAGAAAATTAACCACCCCATAGTCACTGAGCAACTTGGTTCTGGCACTGTCGAGAATACCATCTACCCAAGACATTATCCCTCCTTCACTCTAGGTTCTGGGTTTTTGGGGTGGAAGAACAATATTTATTGAAACATTATCGTGTTTTGTTCTAGGGTTTCCCTCTTCCTTTCCATGAAGATAGCCAGGCCTTTCGCACTTCCTTTTCCTAGGACTTTTGTAGGGGTCACGTAGGAGTGGCCAGAGGACAACTCCCCTCTTCTCTCTCCCTCCTCACTCTCTCTTCCTCCCTCTCTCTCCTGTGAGTGAAAATGTGAGCTCGTGAAAGCAACTCTGATAGGGAGAAAGGAACAAGGAAGTACCTTTGTGGGCAGCCAGAGAAGGGCTTCGATCCGTGACACATCTTTTCTGCTGTGGGTCAGAGCCTTCCTGACTCCGAGACCTACTCATGGATGTTGGGCCCTAGGTTTCCAACCTAGACAAGGGTCCTCCAAGCAAGAAACACAAGCAGCAGTTGCTTGACCTCAGGAGACCAGTGTGGCCAGAAGCCCCAATAGTAGGCTCCTCCCTGACCCTTGGACACTCTGTAACACTCATGGACTGTGAGGTAATTAGGGTTGGCGAGAGTTTCAGGGAGCCCCAATAATGACAGACTGCATTTTTCATCAGTCCGGTAGGTTGGAGACTCAGTCATATAATTCTGTTTACTAATAATAATGACAACAATTTACGCAGTGCTAATTAAGACTCACAGCACCTTCTACATTAGAAATTGTAGAATGTGAGAGTTGGAGTGATCCTCAGAATTCGTCCAACTTTATCATCTCATGATGTAAATGAATCTGACCCAGGAAGCCAAGTGATATCCAAAGGTCAGGGAATCACAAATGTAGGACCACAGGTAAAGAAGCTCTCGGTTATTTTATCCAGCACTGTTTCCACAGCCCCATGCTGCTTAGTTGGAAAAGAATAGTGTTCTAAAAACTGGGGGCATCTCTAAGCATCTTAAAATGAAATAACCAACAATACAAAAAGATAGCAATAGAAATGAAGGTGGAGACCAGAGTTCAGTGCCCCCAGGTAAGTCAGCAGGAGTGCTCAGATGACAAACTTGTCTTCAGAAGCAAACTCTGCCTCATACTGCCCTCTGGTGGATTGAAATAAGAATGTCTCTGCTCAGCTCTGTTATGGTAAATTTAAAGTGAACTTGAAACTGTCAGGTTAAATTTAAGAAATGAGGAAAAAAAGAAAAACCAAAAAAACACTCCTGTTCAAATTCAGGTCTTCTCTGGGCAGCTTCATAGATATAAAACCCTTCATTACTATGACTGTTAACCCAAGGAAAATGGTTAAGTGTAGACATTAATAGCATGGATATATAATAGACCTGCAGATTAGGTCCTAGCTCTGGAATTCTGGAGAAGTTACCCAATCTCTCTGAGACTCATTTTGCTCATCTGTAAAATGGACGTAATAACAGGATGTCTCACAACAAGGACCTACCATATAGCACAGGGATATTCAATATCTTGTAATAAACTATAAGGAAAAGAATCAAAAAAAAGAATGTGTGTGTGTGTGTGTGTGTGTATACACACATACATATATACATATGTGTGTATATATATAACCAAATCACTCTGCTGTTCACCTGAAACTAACACAATATTGTAAATCAATTATTGTAAATATAAGTAAATATAAATATAAGTAAATCAATTATACTTCAATAAAAAATACTACTACTAGTAATAGGATGTCCCTCATGTGATGTTGTGAGTATTTGAAGGAGAAAATCTGCATGAATCCTTAGAAAAGTGCTGGGTACATAAGAGCTCAATACAGAAGTTATTCTTATTTTTCTTCTTATTGTTGATTTTCTTATCACCATTTTGATCACTTTTCAAAAAATAAGTTCATATGCACACAAATAGAACCTTGATCATTAGAAAATCATCAAGGAATTGTCTTAGAATGGTACGATTATGTGTTTTTTGTTTGTTTTTTGTTTTTTGTTTTTTTGCATGTTCTATGACTTCTGTAACTGGTTAAATTACCTTTACCTTGGTTTTCTGTATATTTACCTTAATGTTCACTTCCCAGTTATAAAAACACCCTAAATATTCTCTCACTAGTGATTTCAATTCTGTCCTTTTTCACTAAAAACTAAAGTAGAGCAGTCACTTGCTTTAGGCCTTATTTGTAGAGAGAGAATGCCTAATTCTCTTTCCTGAGAAGACCCTCAGGAAAATCAGAGTTTATGCTGTCGCATGGTAGATATTCTGGGTCTTTGCCTTCTTGTGAGTTAGCTGTTGCTCTCTAAAAGCCAACCCACGTTAACACAATAGCGCTTTCTTACTTCTCCTGCTTTGGGGGTCATTTCTGACCCACTGCCCTAGGATGGCCTTGCTCCCATGGCTGGACCCATCCCTCCACATTGTCACTCATCCTCCAATAGGTGCACCGGGCTTGTCACGTGGTGGCTAAGGGATCTCAGTAGCCAGAGAGGGGAGACCCCAAGGCATAAACACACCCTTGCCGACGCCCATTTGCCAAAGCAAGTCGTGGGGCCAAGCCCAGATTTGCGGGATGGAGAGAAGAATTGGCAAAGTCATACTACAAAGGGATGTGCATGCAGGCGTAGGGGAAATTCATTGCCACTTTTTTCAAACTACCACACCACCCAGGTCCCAGGCTCTGAGAGTGCTGGGCATCTAAGCCAGTCCACAACAACAAAACATCCTCAGTAATAGCAGTGGACACACACTGAGTGCTTTCCAGGAGTCTCCCACGTCAGTGCCTTTGGGGGCCAGACTACCACTGATGGTAAGAGAAGATTTTAGGGAGGGAACTAAGACAAAAAAAGGCTCAGATGACTGTTTTGAAGCTAAACTCCATTCAGTTGTCATCATGGGGAATACGGGCTCAATGTTTCTAGATATTCTGATTTTTCAGGAGATGGCAGAAACCTGGATTGTTGTATAAAATCTGATATTTAAGTGCTGATAACTAATTTAATTTCTTAAACTTTGTGCAGAAGCAAGCAAACTCTCTGGGCATCGGGGAAGACCAGTTGGAGTCCTCTAGCTTACTCATGCTGGAACTAAGTGATTTATGTCAATATGGACTTGGGAGCACTCACTTCCTTTTAAAATGTGTGATGTAACATATATAAACACCTAATACAATGCAACATCAAAAAAACCAAAAACCCGATTAAAAAATGGGCAGAAGAACTGAATAGAAATTTTTCCAAAGAAGAAATGCAGACAGCCAACAGGCACATGAAAAGATGCTCAACATCGTTAATCATCAGGGAACTGCAAGTCAAAACCACAATGAGATATCACCTCATACCAGTCAGAATGGATGGCTGTCATCAAAAAAAAAAACAACCCACAAATAACAAATGTTGGCGAGGGTGTGGAGAAAAGGGAACACTCGCACACTGTTGGTGGGAGTGTAAACTGGTGCAGCCACTGTGGAAAACAATATGCAGTTTCTCAAAAAACTAAAAACAGAGCTACCATATGACCCAGCAATTCTACTCCTGGATATATATCTGAAAAACACTCACTCGAAAAGATACATGCACCCCAATGTTCATAGCAGCAATATTTACAATTGCCAAGGTATGGAAGCAACCTAAATGTCCATCAACAGAACAGATGAATGGATAAAGAAGATGTGGTGTATATATATATGTACACATACATACATACAATGGAATACTACTCAGCCATAAAGAAGAATGAAATCTTGCCATTTGCAAGAATGGATGGATAGACTTGGAGGGCATTGTGCTAAGTGAAATATGTCAGACAGAGAAAGACAAATACTGTATGATATCACTTATATGTGGAATCTAAAACTACAACAAACGAGTGAATAAAACAAAAAAGAAGCAGACACACATATACAGAGAACAAACTAGTGGTTACCAGTGGGGGGAGGGGCAATACAGGAGTAGCGGGAAGAAAAGTGTTATTGTGGGATTATATGAAATCATGTGTGTGAAACTTTTGAAAATTGTAAAGCACTATAGAATTTAAAGAATCTTTCATTCAATTAAAAAAAGAACTTATAAAAATTAAAATGCATGATGTACAAAGTAGGAGGAACCCCAGAGCAATACCTGTATTTGCCAGGAAGTGGGGGGGAAAGGGCCCCAAGACTGAATGGGGCTCTTAAAGTTCAGACTTTTGTGGCATTTGCTACAGAGTCAGGAGATCACAGTGCTTTAGTGTGAGGATTTGAGAGTCAGATGGACTGGCTCTGCTGATTACCAATGTTCCTCTCCCTTTTATTGATACTTGTTAATTTTAAATCTCTTTCAAGAACTCAAAAGTAGAGCCCACAGAGCCAGGCTGTCCAGGTTGGAATCCCAGCCTTGTCACTTACCAGCTGTGTGAATTTGTTGTTGTCCCTGCCTTATCTATGCTAACAGGGCACTCTGTGTATAAATATACAAAGCAGTTTTTCTCTGCGTCTTATTAGTTGTATGCATATCTGCTTTCCTCAATATACCATGATCACCTAATAATATTAACAATACTAGAAAATATTTACAGAGTTTTTATCTTATCCTTTATCTTATGAGTTGAGCAATTTATGTGCATTGTAGCCATTAACACTCATGACAACTGTAGAACAGCCTTCTTTCTATCCCCATTATATGGATGGAGAAACTGAGTTGGTAGTGTCATCATTTGAACTCAGATAGGTCAACTGCAAACATGGTTACTCAACCTGGGATCTGCAGACCCTTGGGGGTGTCCAGGGACATACTTTTGAGGTTTCCACATTCATCTCTAAAATTTTTTAAATTTCATGTTCAGTTTAGTTATCCTAAAACACTGACTACCAGCACTTCTTGACTATCTGGATGACCCCTTTCTAAGCAAGTACTGCTGCATGATTTCTGTGCCTGCATTCACACCCGTGCTTATGCTCACATTGGCACTTGGTGGCGACATTTAATTGTCACAGGCTAACAAGAAAAGAACAGAGGAAGAGCCAATATGTCAATGTCGAGCTCGAGCTATGTGAGGGTCAAATGATCGTCACAAACCAAGGTGTCTTGGTATTTTTAATGGAGAAAAGTCGTGGTAGAATAGAGCCATCATGACCCACAGTATTGGAGGTGTGCCAAGTCAAAAAGAATTCCCACCAGGGAATCACTACCATATCCCTGCTGTGAGTGACAGTTTAGTTTCCGTAAAGCAAGATTCATTTCCCCCATAAAATTGTGTTAATTTGGATACAGTTCTTCTTTTATATTTAATTTCCAACTATATTTTGGTTTTATAGTTTTATATGAGCTCTAAGCATAAAAAACATATATATAGATTTATGTTTTCACTTACAGTAAGCAACATTATAAAAAAACAAATTAAGTAAACCAGCTGATTGTAAGTTTTTTGTTCTGTTTTCATTTAAGAAGAGTCAGCATAATTTTCAACTATAAGCACATGGAATATAATGGTATGGTTCAGGGTTTGGGTTCTAAAGTCACAGTCTATGGGACTGAGTCTCAATAACACCTTGAGTTGTGTGACCTTGGGCAAGTCACTTCTCTCTAAGATTCAGTTTCATAATTGATTAAATAGGAGAAAAAGGGATGCTGTGAGAACAAAATGATATACGAAGTGGTTGTATGTGGCACAACAGACCTGAATAGAGCTGATAATGTGAACAGTAGAGCACATGGAGCCGGTCTTTGCCCAGAGAATAAATGGATTCATTCGTAGACTTTGCTACATGGCTTGCCTGACAGTGATTCTGAGTCAAGAACTTACTAGCTGGTGGGAGAGAAATAACCTCGTGTACAACAGAGCCTGTCATTCCTGAGATGAGAGGTGCAATTACTGTGGTTTATAGGTAGCCATTTAATTTCTTTGAGCACCTTCCTTTTATTTTAAAGAGTAACTTTCAAAACTCTGGGATTGCTTCCAAAGAGGCAATTTGATTGGTTTCCCAGAATTAGTTTCTTATTTCCAACCAAATGCACTTTTTTTTTTTCACCCATCTTCTCTTTGCACATCTTTGTGGTCCGGAATAAAGGAAATTTACTGCAAATATTAGTTTATTTCTTTAGGAGTCAGCATACTGCTGACCCATGGTTTGGCAAGTCACTTGCAATAATTTAAGAGGAATAAAAGTAATATTTATAAGAAAGAATGTGATTTTCAAACACCATGAATATTCAGTTGAGACTGATGACATTTTAAAAAATTACGTAATAATATTAACCACTATGCCATTGGACATTTTTTAAGTAAAAGGAACCTGGCCAATTACTGCCAGTCCTATGCAGTAAAAAGGCCATGCATTTTAGACTTAGACAGTTTTAGATTTGAATCCTAGCTTGGCTGTTAGTAGAGTGAACCTGAAAAAATTTCTTTACCTTCTTTGCTCTTGATAGCCTTACTTCCAACTGACAAGGAAATACCACTTTGATAGCATAAATTTTAGCAATTTCTACTCCTTTTCTTTCTACCTTCTCAGCAGGATCTTCTGACCCAATAACCTGTCGTAACAATTTCAGAGTGTTTGACATGATACATTTCATTCATTCATGCATTCCTTCATTCAGTAAATAATTATTGATTGACTACTATTTGCCATGTACTCTAATAGCCGCTGGGATTCAGTGGTGGGAAAAGGAGACAAGTTGCTTGCTCTTGAGTTTGTCTTTCATTGGAGAAGTAGAAAATAAATACAGAGACAAATAATTAAGCAAGATAGATTCGAATTTGAATGAGTGCTAAGCATGGTGCTATGATGACAACAAAGCAAATCCATAGGTTTGCTGGAAGACTACTTTAATCAGGATGGCCATGGAAGTTCTTTCTGATTAGGAGAGTCAAAGAGTTGAAGAATAAGAAGCAGCTGGCTGTATGAAGATCTAAGGAAAGAGATCCTAGGCAGAGGGAAACACAGACGCAAAAGCTGTGATAAAGGAGCTTGGGCAGAATCAAGGAGCAGTCAACAGGGTGGCTGAAGCACATTAAGCCAGGTGAACCAGCAGGAGATGATGTGAGTGAGCCAGATCACATCAGATCAAGTAAGCTATGGTTAGGAGTTTGGATTCCATTCCAAGTGAGATAGGAAATCATTGAAGGATTCCATTCAGGGGAGTGATAGGATCAGGCTGCTGTGTGGGGAATACATTGTAAGGAGTCAAGAGAGGGAGACCAGTTATCATGGTCCAGGTGACATGATGCCGGCTTAGACTGAGATTACACAAGAGAAGATGGCGAGAGTGAAATTAGAGAGAAGTGGATGGAGTCAGTACATGTTCTAGAAGTAGAAGGGACAGAACAATTGTGTTATATTATCTCTTCCGTGTCTTTAATGCTCTTGTTTTTTAAATGGAAATCAGGATTATAATGCCCTGTTATCCTTAACTACTTTGTTAAGACCCAGAAGAACTATAGGAAATTGTTTGGCTCTGTTGGGGCAGAGTGCTAAAATTTACATCATCCAATAAATGTATACATCTGTCCAGTGCTCTGAAACATGCTTCTGCTCTCTAGGATCTTACGTGCTAAAACAAAGCACATACACAGAAAGAAAAATTTCAGTGAAAACGTTGGCCATGTGAAGTTTAAAAAGGGCTATAAACTAAAGGAGTAGTTGTATTTGTTCAGGCTTTGGTATGTGGAATATGGAGACCATGTCTTTTGGGGCACCAGGCAGAAGTTGCCTTCTGTTAACTCAATTCTGAAATAGTCCAGTTTCCTCAGTATTTTGAATAAGAAGTGTGTGTGTGTGTGTGTGTGTGGTGTGTGTGTGTGTGTGTGTGTGTGTGTGTGTGAATGAAATCAATAGGGCAAAAAATACCGATAAAGTATCTGGAGCCTGAAATGGCCTGTCAGAATGGGAAAGGATTGGGTTGAAAGTAGCATAAGAGCTACTACATGATAGTTGTGCAAAAAAAAAAAATGTGATTCATAAAGCATATTCTTATGAATTTTCTCCAGAGAGCCTCAAACCCATCCTTTACGGCAGAACACAGAAAATCAAGACATTTATACAGAATGCAGGAGTTAACTGAGGGATGTGAGAGTATATGTGCTTGGGAAATTTTATTATACCTTATTTATATTATTATAAAAATAAAGTTCAGAGCATTGTAGATTATTCTAAATATTCAATTTGTATAACTTCCAAATAATAGCTTGACACCATTCTTGATCAAGACTTTTTGAATGATGGGCTCTTCAAACTCAGGTTAGACATTGTCCACAAAATACCTATTTGCTCAAGAATGTGATTAAACAATGAAACATAATTTTCATCATTCAAATATTTGAAAAAATGTATTTTGTATCAAGGCGCTAATAGTTTGTCTACCTTTTGATGACAAACATCGTGATAATGAAAACAGGTTTTTTAACCTTATCATTTTTTTCTTATTGTTTAAAAGAGTGATGGAATTTTCATTTGTACAACTCACATTCTTGATCAGAGAAGCTCTGAAGCCAGTCTGGATAACACTAAAAGGGCATGTCTACTGCAGGATAGACATACCCCACGCATGGGAAGACAGAGATTTGGCTATCAGATTGCAAATGCATCTCCCAGGTCCCCATCCAGCTTTGCAGTCCCCCATCCTTACCGGCCACATTTTGGGCATCATGACATGCTCTTTGGACAGCTGGAACCCAGACTCCTCTGGCAGCTCCATTAGTTCTTTGTCACAATGGGAGGTTGTACCTAAAGAAGACAGCTGGCAGCCAGAAGTAACCAATCTTGAGTTTTTCTCCCCGCCAGAGCTGACTCAGATGACTTGAGAAGTGGGAGTGGTGATGGGAATTTTTTGATGTGCCCTCACACCCTTCGTTGCTACGTTCAAGAGTGCCACAGTACCCGAGGCTATAAAGTACACAAGGACGATCCTGATGCAGATGAAGCAGATGCCCTCAGAACAGTGACAATGCCTTTCTGACTTTCCCATAGTTAGAATATAACAGGTCACAGACAAAACCAGCTCTTATAATTGCACATTCTTTCCACTACATCTCATTCCCTCTCTCGATGCAATAAGCTTTAAAAAATCCAGCAGCACAGATCCCAAAGAGTCCTGAGGATTCACATTTATGAGGTCACGTTTCTAGCTTTTACATGTTGAATGAGAACCTATAAAGATATGTAATGCAAAAGATCATGTAAAAAATTTGCCTCTTTCCCGTTTCCAAAACATCCATGTATCCCACAGGGATGGAGTGGGAATTCACTGTATTTTAGCTGTTTGGTTTTATAAACTGAGGCAGTGGATTAAAGTTTGCCACTCTTCAGAAACCAGATGGCTGTAAGCTTTCTATTGTAGTCATTGTTTTGCTTAATAAAAGTAAACATTTCCTCTTCAGCTGACAACCATGCAGTCAGACTGATGGCAGTAGTCTGAGAGCAGCCTCCACCCTTGGTTCTTACACAATCGGCAAATGGAAGTTTGTGCTTGCCGGTGCCCGTAGACAGCTGAGAGAGGGGAGACTCCAGGTGGCTCTGGTGCTGCGCGTGGGCAAAGAGACGCAGGTTCTCTCCACAGCAGAGCACACCTGATTCTCTAAAACTGCAGGAAGAATGGCTGAGAATGGCATGGGAGGACCACCCCAGGATGCAGGAAAGCTGCAGACAGGGAGTGGAGTCAGGAGAGTACCAGAGGAGCCCTCTGCTTCGGGAAAATTCTGAGGGAGCTGCATGCCTATGTTTGGCCTGTACATACCAGTAGGGCCATAATGATTGTTAATGACCAGTGACCACTCTGTTTGGTCAATGCCCATGCCAGACAGTTGTTAAAAATTTTCAACATTGCCCCTGATAACATGTACTCAGGTGATGCCGGAGATACACAGAAGATATTTCCCTGGCCCAAACAGTGCTTTTATTACTATATATTATCAATAAAATGCCTCATTTGGGGGGCTTGTACCTATTTATAAAGTAGGTTACATGGTTTATCACCTATAATTCTCCCATGAGACAGGTATTAGAACTATTGTCACTTTATCAGTGTAGAATCACAGGAACAGAGAGGTTAAACAACTTGCCCAAAGCCACCTAGAGAATAGTTAGCTATATCAGATCTCAAACCCAGGCAGTATAACGCTGGAGCAAGTTATGTGTGTGTCTGTGTGTGTGTGTCTGTGTCTGTACGTGTGTTTGAGATAAATAAGGAACTGTAGAATAATGATATATATTTATAAATTTTAACAGTATGAAAGACATTAAAACTTCCACCCCATCAGTGGTAGCCTTGGTCAAGAGGTAGAGAATAATTTGGACACTTTTTCTGAGATAAAGGTTAATGCTGTAGTCTGAATATTTATGTCCCCCACAAAACTGATATGTTGAAATTCTAATGCCCAGTATGATGTTATTAATAGGTAGGGCCTTTGGGAGGTGTTTAAGTCATGAGGGTGGAACCCGGATGAGTGGAATTAGTACCTTATAAAAAAGGCTCCAGAGAGATCCCCAGCCCCTTCCACCATATAAGGATACAGTGAGAAGGTGCAGGCTATGAACAACCAAGAGGACCCTCACTAGAAGGTGAACATCCTGGTACCCTGATCTTGAATTCCCAGCCTCCAGAACTGTGAACAATAAATCTGTATTGTTTATAAGCACCCAGTCTGTGGTATTTTATTTTAGCAGTCCAAATGGACTCATAGTTAATATTTGTAGTTTTTGCTTAAGGGAAAGTTTCAATGTACACTGCAGATTTTAGTAGCTCCCCTCTTGGCTCAGAATAACTACTGAGGAGAGCACATTCAATTGATGATTTCACCAAGTATTTATTAATAAGTACCTTCTATGCTCAAAGTACTGTGGTAGACAGTGGGGATGTAAAATTTGGACTGAATTCTTAAGGAATGATCGAGAGGGGGGGATAAAGTTACTAGGGATTATAATATCCTGAAACAACGTGCAGCAGTAAATAACTCTTCTCATCTGTCCTCAGCTGGGCTATTTTAAGGAACATTCCACAGGTTCCTCAGAGGGTTCCTAAAAGGTCAGTCTCAGTTGGCTACAATAAAATCAGCTTAATAATCGTCTCTTCGGTTAGCTTTCCTTTTTTCCGTGCTTCAGTCTTCAAAGTCTTCCTCTGCCCTTTTCCTGTTCCCTGAGATTACTTCCCAAAGTAAACTGCCTACAAGCAAGCCTTTGTCATGCGTGGTTTTTTTGAAGATATCAACAAAATGGACAAATCCTTAGCTAGCCTAAGAAAAAAAAGAGAAGACTAGAAAAATAATATCAGAAATAAAAGTGGAGACATTACAACTGATTTCACAGAAATTAAAAGGATTATAAGAGACTACTGTGAACAGCTATATACCAAGAAACTACATAGCCTAGAAGAAACAGATAAATTTCTAGAAACATACAACCTGTCAAGATGGAATCAGAAAGAAATAGAAAATATGAACACACCTATAACTAGTAAGGAGATTAAGTCAGTAATCAAAAATCTCCCAAGAAAGAAAAGCCCAGGGCCAACATCACTAACCATCAGGAAAATGCAAGTCAAAACCACAATGAGGTAGCACCTCACACCTGCTAGGATGGCCATTATCAAAAGAGCCCAGAAAATAACAAGTTTTGTTACAGACGTGGAGAAATTGGAATTCCACGCTATTGGTAGGAATATAAAATAGTGCAGCCACTATGAAAAACAGTAAAGCTTTTCCTCAAAAAACTAAAAATAGAATTACCATACGATTCAACAATTCCAGTTCTGGTTATTTATCAAAAAAAAAAACCTGAAATCAGGATCTTGAAGAGATATTTGCACTCTCATGTACAGTGCAGCATTGTTCAAAAGAGGTAAGACATGGATGCAACCTAAATGTCCACCGACAGGTGAATGGATTTTTAAAAAGTGGTATGTGCATACAATGGAATATTATTCAGTCATAAAAGAGGGAAATCCTGTCATATACTATAAAATGGATGAACTTTGAGAACATTATGTTAACAGAAATAAGGACACAGCAGGACATATATTACATGATTTCACTAATATAAGGTATCTAAAGTAGTTAAACTCATAGAAGCAGGAAATAAAATGGAGGTTGTCATGTGCTGAGCAGGGAAAGCAGAGAGTTGCTATCCAATGTGTATGGAGTCTCAGTCATGTGGGAGGAAAATGTTCTAGAAATCTGCTGTACAACACTGTGCTTACAGCTATCAATACTGTAGTCTACGTTTAAAAATTTAAGAAGGTGGTCTCATATTATGTGGTTTTTTTTTACCACACACACAAAAAAGCTAACTTAACACTAAGATTTTAGAAAGACATTTACCTTGACCTGTATAGCATTAACTTTCCAAAAAATAAAATTAGGAATTATTGAATTTGGGGGTTGGTAAAAGAGAGCTGTCATGTCTCTTTATCACCAGAAAATATGATCCTTCACATGTTAGTAAGCCTCTTTGGAAAATTATCAGGGCTACACAATTAGGCAGTGTCTGTGGAAATCATGAAAGGGAAAAAAATTGAACACTGGCGGCACTGTGCTCCTTCCAGAAAATGGAAAGAATGCTTGTCTTCATCTATAACATCATTTTCTTTGACTTTCTACTTGCATCTGGGATGAAAGGGAACTATTTATAACACAAAGATTATTTGTGCCAATTTTCTAGTTAATATACACCAAGGGCAATGGATTTTTTGTTCTTGCCTAACCAATAATTTGGAAGAGTGTACTCAGCAAACAGTAATAGGCTGTAAGAAAAAAAGGGCATCTGCTGGTATGTTAGAACTAATTGGGGGGAAATAAGCCCGTTTATCATAAACCACAAATAACGGTTTGAGCAATAACGTTTATTATCATAATTTTTACATAGTAATGCAATTAACTAAGGAATTATACTGAAGCAGAATATATCATTTACTCTCATAGCTCCCTTGTGCCAAAAGAGACAGATACAGTACTTTCTTTATCCCAGAGATAAGAGATGTCGAATATAACCAGCACACAAGGCAGAGCCTAAATAGAAACCGGGTATCTTTAATCCCTGATTAATACTCCAATTTGTACTTAGAATATACCACTTCTGTATTTTTCAAAGGATTTACAGAAATATCTATAGATTAGGAACAAAGAAAGGAATGACATTTAGAATTCTAAATGCTTTTGTATATATTCCCTTTCTGTCTGGTAACCAATTTCCCTATAATAGAAGCAGAGTGCTGAGTGTGGAAAAATGGCAGTTGTAACTCATGATTATGTAAATTGGTATCAGTATTGTCATGGGCTGCAAACCAGGCAAAGACCAAGATTGACCCTGGGCAAGGGCCTGAGCTTATATTGCTGGAGTTCAGTATCATTGCTTGAACTCCTGTTTGTCTGATCCCACTTGTTCTGTAGGGTGGCTGCAAGGGTGAACAGTTAGTATAGATACTTGAATGCCTAAGGTAAACTCGTAGTTTGATCATCCAACAAAGTTATCAGAAAAGTATAGTCCCTGGCCCTGCTATTTCTTTACTCCAGATATAAAAGCCTGAGAAAAAGAATAAATAATGAGTAAAGACACCATTCTAGAAGGTCATTCTTAACTTCAAAAGAATAGGATAAATTGATTCAGTTTCTCCTAAATGTGACAATGCAGCATCCTTCCTTAAGCATTTCACATATTCTTCGATCACTTGTACCCCTGTGGGTGAGGGTACCAAGTAAAATTAAAAATTGAGTTGTTAATGTCTGGGGTTACCCTGGGTTTAATAGGGAATGTCAAATTTGTGACCTACAGTAGAGACACATCTTTCAAGGGGGTTGGGTAGTAAGCACATCACATAAGGTAAAAATGAATCAAGTCAAAACTGCATTTGGGAAAGTTCCCTGTTGGACCTAAATGTAACATGTTTCAAAACATCCAACACAGCCAAATTTTTCTTTCTTACTGAAACATACTTTTTTTTTTTCTGATTGAACACCATGTTAGGCAGGTAGCTTGCATCTGGGACATGTTGCAATTTTTCCTTTTTTTTTTTTTTTTTTTTTTTTTTGCGGTACGCGGGCCTCTCACTGTTGTGGCCTCTCCCGTTGCAGAGCACAGGCTCCGGACGCGCAGGCTCAGCGGCCATGGCTCACGGGCCCAGCCGCTCCGTGGCACGTGGGATCTTCCCGGACCGGGGCACGAACCCGTGTCCCCTGCATCGGCAGGCGGACTCTTAACCACTGCACCACCAGGGAAGCCCACATGTTGCAGTTTTTAAAGAAAGTATTTTAAAGCCTAGAATCTCTCTGTATGGTGAATGTGCCTGACTGAGGGAACAAGAGATTCCTACCCATCTTCTCACACATTGAGGAATGTACTCATTGAGTGGAAGGCAAGCAGAAGAGCCTGCAGTATTTCACTTGTTCATTCATTTGTTCTCATCCTCATTCTTAAGTTACCATTCATTCATACAATCTTGACTTCTGTCTCTTTGGTCCACCCTCTTCTCCCTCTCCTTTAGCAGAGCACAAACAGGTGAATTTGCATACATTAAATATCCCTCTGATTTGATTCCACTGTGGCACTCAAGGCAGACATCATCAATCAATCACAACACGATTTTCCTTCCATTCGGCCCAGACTGGACCTCACAGTTCTTCCCAACACAGCACTCCAGGCAGCCACTACAAGTTGACCAGTGCAGACTCTCTGACATTCCATATAATTTTTTTAAACCACTTAGATTCCTTTGCTGTTTTTGAGCTTCATTTCTGCATATGATTTTTAAAAAGAAAGCACTAGATGAGACGCTTTCAAGAACTTACACTGAATTCTATGATTTTATGATCCTTTAGCCAATTAAGGCCCATTGATCAAATCCACCTCATCACCTGTTTTTGTATGGCCTGTGAGCTAAAAGTAGATGTTACATGTTTAAATCACCAAAAAAAATCAAAGAATAATAATATTTTGTGAAATGTAAAAATCGTATGTAATTAATATTTGTGTCCATAAATAAAGTTTTATTGGAAAATAGTCACTGTTATTTGTTTACATATTGTCTATGACCATTTTTACACTACATAGAGTTGTAGCTGTGTCAGAGGGTGTACACCCACAAAGTCTAAGATATTTACTAATTGATCCCTTACAGAATAAGTATAAGCTAAAGTATGATGAGAAAATAATGGGTTGAATGCCAAGTCAAGAGAATTGGTATCAGTGGCAGATTTGATAACAAACATATGGACACCAAGGGGGGGAAAGGGGGGAGGGGATGAATTGGGAGATTGGGACTGAGATATATACACCAATATGTATAAAATAGATAATTAACAAGAACCTGCTGTATAACACAGGGAACTCTTTCACTTCGCTGTACAGTAGAAACGAACACAACACTGTAAAACAACTACACCCCAATTAAAAAAAAACGGCAAGTAACATAACATGAATATATGTGTTTGTCGAAAACTCATCTTACGACACACTTTAAAAAGGTGAATTTTATTATAAAATTTATATTACTTTTATTATTTTGTTATAAAAAATTCATCATAAGAAAGGAATGCCAAACATAAAAATAAGAACGAACCAGGAATTTATGGGGACTACAGAGAGGAATCTGACCTGAAATTAGGGGCTCTGAAAGCCCCAAACTTCACATGAAGTTTGTCAGTATTTCATAATCCAGCTAAGAAGTAAGTTCAGTGAATATTACGAGAGTCTTGGGAGGATGCATTCTATTTTTCAAATTGTTCACTATTTACTAGTTATATTTTTAAAGTTATAAAAAAAAAGTAACTTCTCTAATCTTCTATTTCAGAAGCTAAAATAAGTCCCTCCTTCCCTCATAGGAATGGTGGAGGAATCATTAGGAAAAATACTCTAAATCCAAGTATGATTAATACTATTTATATTTCATGTTAGTATGATAATCCTTTGTAATTGGTTAATGATATGCTTACACATGCTTTTACAAGTGTTTGAGTCTGCACTGAATAATGCAAACTTAAGTATAATTTTACTTCTGATTAAATTTTGGTTTATGCAAACTGAAAACTATTTAATATTAACTATCAATATAAGTCAACATTTTATTAGTTCAGAACGTAATTGCTTTCTATGATCTTTGCAAATGAAGTTTTTCTTCTTTTAAAGGATTTTGGAGTCATTAATTTCTCCATATACGTGAAAAGAAACACCTCATTTGCTGAAATATAATTTGTAATTTCTTTAACTCTCATTAGTATTTGGGTAACATTCAGTTCCTGTTACTGGAGAATAACAACATAGAAGGAGGAAATAGCTGAGCAGCAGAGGAAACACACTAAGCGTCTCATGAGAGTCAGATGTTAAAATTACATAATTAATTAAGAAGAAAAATGTCCTCTACAGAAAAGTTTATCTAATCCTCCATGGTTGGAAGAAAGATGGCTTTTCAATAAAGGTAGAAAAGTATGATATGTATTTACCAAAATAGTCAAATAAAGGTAGGAAAATTGAATTAATAATTCACACATTTTTTAAACTCTTAATTAGTTGTGTAAGAGTAGCCAGGGTGTTTACAATCACATACACACATACATTATAGAATCAGATTAACAATGAATGCATCAAAATGTTTTGAATAATTTAAATATGGCCATAAGTAGTAACCTTGTCTGAGTTAATTAGGCTTACTATAATATACAATAGAACATCCCAGAGAAAGAATTCAAAAACAAAAAAAATTCTGGAATAATTCTGAGATAACATATCCCAGTGTTATTAGGTTGACTAAGGTTCCAATATGGTCTCTAATACTATCTCTCATATTTCCTAGTCACGTAAATTAATCTGGCTGAACTTTAGATGCTACGTTAGTACAAAAGGAGAAATTATTTACCCATAGGCTTTTGTGAGGATTAAATTCACAGAGTAAGCACACGATAAACGTTTGTAATACTCCCATAATTTTGTAGTTTTGTTTGTTTAGACACTGCAAAAATTGTGTTAATGCTAATTAATGATTAGATTTCAAAAATTAGATTTGCATCTATTTCTTTATACTTAGAGTTAAGGATTTTCTAGTAATACATACTGGATTTGAGCAGACACATTTTGTAGTTCATATTATTTAGAATTGTAGTTTTAACAAGTAAATTCTGTTGAACGCTGAGATTCATTGAAATGTTACGTCTTGTTGCCTGACCTACCTAAGTCCATGGAAATAGGTTTTTCAACTTTCTACTGACCTTGTTTCTTCTAATGATAAAAATACATCTTTGCTTACTCTAACAAGAACTGGAAATATAACTCTGTTCTAATGAAACAGAAAACTTACAAAGTAGGGGGAAAATACAGCAGTACATAAGGCACTTGCTTCATATCTGTCAAAGAAAGGATCCCATTATTCTGCATAGGAGGAAAGTCGGGATTTGAAAGCAAGAAGCCAGACATCTCAGTGTATTTCACGTGGAATCTTCAAGAACATAAAAGCACTCACATTCAAACTGTAGCTGTTTTGAACAGCAGAAGTCGCCATTTGCATGGGAAAAATAGGGACTCTGAACTTGGGGGTGCCAGTGTTCAAATCCCAGTTTAGATTTAGCTGTTAATTTCAGTAAGTTACTGAACTTCTCTGAGTCTCAGCTTCCTTGCCCTTAGAGTGTGGATAATAATAGCTACTTGGAATCACTGCTTTCAAAATTCATTTAGTGCACACAAAATGCCTTTTGAAGAGTAGGTGTTTAATAACATGAAGTTACCCTTACTACATAACCATTTCCTTTCATCAGTGGAGATCATTTCAAATGGAATACTACTGCTGTAATCTTGTCAGTGTGCACTCCTCAAGTATCAGCGCAAAAGCAAATTTGCAAAACAAACCAGCCCACCACTCTTTTGAAGTAAAAGGAAAGGAAGGTGATACTATCCCAACCACTCAAGCGTACCATGCCTGGGGAGGAAAAAGCAGGCCCACCTCCCTTTGAATAATCTACTCTACACTCCAGTTCTTCAGGAGTTTATCTAAGATACAGGAAGTCCCAAAGGAGTTCAAAGAATTCTCCAAAAAATGGTTGCGCTCAGAATAATGAGGTCAAGAGAACAGGTATTGTAGTAGGTGACAAACAGTCCAGGTTTGCCCCAGACTGTCCTGATATCAGCACTGAAAGTCCCACATCTCAGTAACCCTTTCAATCCAGGGCAAACAGAGTTGGCTGTTTGCTCTAACCATAGGTCACAGTACGTGCTCCCTGGTCACAGAATAACAGTACTAGAAGGGACCACAGAAACTACCCAGTCCAACCTCTTCATTTAACAGATGGAAAGTCTGATCCTAGGTATGGGCCAGTGACATCTCCCCAGGTACAGAGCTAAATCCAAAGAGTGTTTCAGAAGACAAGGGAACTCCAGCATTCTAATTCTAGATTTGTAAGTGTCACACAGAGAAAAAAAATTTATAGTGGTGAAAGGCCCAGACCTTGAACTCAGACTACTGGGGCTTCTAGCCTGTGACTCTGCACAAACTCTCTGACCTTTTTAAGCTCAAGTACTCTCGACTGAAAATTGGTAATTGTTAGCATTGAATGACGGGGTGCAAGTAAAGTGTTGGGCTCAGCGCTTGGCACATAAAAAATGCTAAATAAATATTTATTATTAGTAGTATTAGTTTTAATCTATTTCTTTTCTTTTCCTTCATTAATCATTATCATCATCATCATCATTATTATTATTACTTGCTACGTAGAAAAAGGGAGACGCAAGGAAGGATAATAAGACTCTTTCCTGGATTTTCACTAAAATCATATGGACTTTACACCAAATGACAGTGTTTCACACTTGGAAATTACTTGAAATAAGTCACTGTGAACTTGTGTCATGCTGATCTGAACAATTTACAGACACTTTTGGAAAAGTTACTTCTTTGATTAGGACAAATACACTGAAATTGCTTTAGTAATTTACCTTCAAAGTACTGCATGTAGTTCTTCCAAAAGGCTCCTTTCAAAATGCGGAATCTTTACCACCATTCCCTAGGTCCTGAGCCATTCCCTGTAGAAACCAAACTATTAACAGCACTCACCGAAGGATGGACGTGCCACAATAAAGATGAGGTATATTTGAAATTATTACATAGACCGATGATACAACAGAATTTTGATTCAGAAGTAATGCTTCATGAATATAACTAGTATTCAGAAGATGTGGACAACTTCAGGATACAAAAAAAGCTAAATACACAATTCCTCTTTCTTCTATTCTTTTTTACAGTTCAATACTATAATCTATTAAAATGTAAGTCACTTCCATAACTAGCAGTGTACAAAATGATGAAAAAATCAGAATTTTAGAAAACCAAGTTAGGTGCCTTTGAGGACCATAGCACGCTTTCTTCGATGTGCGCTGAACGGAGATGAGCTTTGAGAGGAGTAAAGAAGAGCATTTTACCCTTAATTTCAGACACACTTGAAGATATTTCACTACTTCCTGGTTTGATTTATACTCTAGATTGTTTCCTATTTGCCTTTTCTAAACTTCTCATCAAAATAGCCTCGAAAAATACAAAAATTCACAACAACTCTGGGAGAAAATATCTTGAATTACAGCATGGATAGGCTAAACTGAGAAACATTTGTGTCTAAAGAGGGCAATATTTTAGGCAAAAAAAACACTATCCCCAGAAATCCACAAATGGAGGCAGAAGAGTCCAAAACAAAACACATAAATTAATCCAATGAAACCTAACATTCACCCTAAACGTGAAAAATATGTATTTATACATTAATATATTTTTAAATATCTCCTTAGGCAATTAAAAAAAGAAATATAATTTCATCAGATGTATTTTTCCATTGTCAGAACACAACTCCATGTCATTCCCTTCACTTCTGGGTCATATGGAAGGCCAGCTCATTGCAAAGACATCTAAATAAACAAGAAAAACACCAAGATAAAGGAAGGAGAGGGGAAATGGTAGATGAGTACTTATTAGCTTGCTATATTATCTAGGTAAATACCAAGTCTATTGACCGTTCCTATATGCTCCTGAATATTCTAATATATGATTATTTATAGGGTGTATGTGTGTGTGTGTGTGTGCGTGTGTGCGTGTGTGTGTGTGTGTGTGTTTGTGTGTGTGTGTTGAGAGTAAAGGCCTGAGGAGGGAACAGGTGACTTAAGGAATTAAATTGTTTATAGGTAAATAAGATCACTCCATCCCCTCATGGTAACAGCTTTATCTAATCTTTCATAAGAGTGAGGTATAAACTAATGATGTAGAGAACAAAGTCAAGCTGTGAATGTCTCATTTCTTTCTTTATAATATACAGAAACTGTTTAAGAAATTAAATCCTTTGCACATTGTGAGCTGTCATTCATAGATCGTTTGGTTAAATAACATGAGTAGCTGATATCAGAAAAGCCACGTTGAAATATTCTGGCTTTAAAACAACTTTATGGGAATGCTCTCTTTAAGGTTATATTTTTGATCGTTATATTTATGATATAAGAAGGGATTAAAATTGTGTCACATGCACTTAACCATACAAGCACACACACACACATATGCCATACAGAGAGGAAGCCTATAGTGTAATGAAAAGGATATTGACTTTGTAGTAAACCAGAGCTGGGAGTTTGGGAAGCTTACGACACCATTTGAGTTTCTGTTTTCTGTTCTGAAAACAGAAGATAGCAGCACAGAGTTTATGGGTTTGTCGTGACAGGAGTACACACTGCCTCTGTCAGGTTATTGCACTTGCTGTTTCATCTGTGGATGGTGTTTTCCTCCTTCACGACCTGGCCACACTAAAGCTCCTTGGTTTCCCTGAACACAACCCACTCTCTCTTGCCCACACAGCTTTGCATATGCTGTTCCCTCAGCCTGGAGCACGCTTTCCCCCTTCCCTTTGCACAACTAATGTGTACTTTACCTTCAGGACTGAGCTTGGGTACTATGCTCCTATGACACCTTTGCTGACACCCCCAGACTAGGCCGTGTGCTTCATTTATGTAGCGGAGCATTCTAACTTCTGTTATCAAGCCCCTATTACCCTGGACTGAAACTGCCAGCTAATTTGCCTGAATTTTTATTAGATGATGAGCTCCTTAAAATACATATCTATTTAGTTCAGGGTTCTAACCATGTCTCCCAACAATGATCTTTCCAAACCAACAGTGCTGAGGAGGGCCCAGTAACAATGGGCATTCTTTCACACCTTTTGTACACAAGAGAGGTACTTGGTGTAATGATAGCGATAATAATGCAATTATTAGGTATCTCTCTGCACCATGCATGGCAAAAAGTGCTTTCATGCACGATCTCATTTAGTCATTGCAATACTCGTTGGGAATATGTGCTACTAACATCCACATTGTACAGATCAAGAAGCAAAGACTCTGAGTCTAAATGACTTCACAAGGGCAGGAAGCTTTAGACGGTGAATTCAAGAAACAAACCCAGGCCTGTCTGACGCTAACAAAATTTTTTTCTTACCAGGAATGCAGGTTTTCTGGACAACAATGAAATGATTCATTCCTCAATGAACGCTGTGGAATAAATGAGCACACGGATGTATATACAGTAGGCACCACAACTATTCATTTCTCATGTGCTTTAACTCATACCCATTTTTCCTCTCTTTCTCTTTTTCAGTTAATTATTTTGAGTAAGCATGTATGAGGGAACAATTTGATGCTATATCTATCTCTTTATTTTGGACAATAAATATAAACTGTTCCCATCACATCTTATTGCTTCCTTCTCCTCAGTTAAACTGTCACACTCACAGGCTGAATGGTGAAGACAGCGTGATACATATTGTACACTCACTAGAGTGCTTGCTCCTCAAGAAGAGGGGTTGTTTATTTATCTTTGTGGCTCCAGCTTCTGGCATGATGTTGTCCCCACTGTAGACAAATGATAAACTCTGCAGTAATGGGTTGTTAAATAAATCGTGAACTTGAGGTTACAGAATTTTGTAAAGGCTGTTTAGAAACTATGAATATAACTCATTTAATGAAATTGAGAAACAAAATGGAGGGTCTTTGCAAGGGTAATAGCTAAAAGAAATGTCAGGTTATCACACAGTTTCTACAAGTGAGTAAATTGGTAGAAGTGGATAAACCAGGTAAAACTGAACATTAAATTGCATTCAGCGAATATTTGCCAACTTACTAAATCTGAGACACTGTGCTAGGATCTATGATTTATTTGATAACTAAGGAGAATTTTCTTCTTGTTACAAAAGAGAACTTGTCTTTTTAGTAACTGAGAATAATTGGCATGTCAGACCAAGAGAAAATAAAGCTTTGTCTTATGTGGAGAGGGCAGAACAATCTTACTAAAACTTAATTTGATGAGGTCCATTTTCCTGCCTAACACATCTGAGGGCTTCCCACTGCCATTATGTTTAAATTTCAAGCTCTTTTCCATAGCATATTTGGTTCCTCAGATCTTTCTTCCATCCTTTCTCACTCCCACTATACTCCTTATTTTCCAATTACACTACACTTTTTTTGTGTGTGTGGCACGCGGGCCTCTCCCGTTGTGGAGCACAGGCTCTGGACGCGCAAAGCTCAGCGGCCATGGCTCACGGGCCCAGCCGCTCCGTGGCATGTGGGATCTTCCTGGACCGGGGCACGAATCTGTGTCCCCTGCATCGGCAGGCGGACTCTCAACCACTGCACCACCAGGGAAAACCTACACTACACTTTTTATATGTCTCCCCAGATATTGTGCTTTTGTATGCCTCCAGTCTCCAGATTTGGAATGCCTTGCTCTCTACCTAGTGACCTTCCACTCATCCTTCAAGACACTGATCAAGTAACTGAAGCTTCTGACACCTTCAGGCAGAAGTAATCAATTCAGCCAGTGCTCTCCAGGGGGTCCCATTGGGCACCTATCAATCTCAGGCTGTAGTTACACTTCCATCCAAACCACAAAATTCTCATGTCCAGCTTCATGTCTTACTTGTCTTTGTATGTTTTAAATATAGCCCAATAAATGTCCATTTACATCATGGGAAAAGTTACTGCTTTGAGGTGTAAGACGTCTTCTTTGTATTTTCCTCCTGGACTAAGAAGTGAAAAAAATGGTGGAAATAGACAACCATTTATTTATTTAATTAAACACTTTCTATTTACCAAACACTGGTTCAACACTGGATGTATAATGGTGGATAAGACAGATGTTCCTTCCCCCATGGAGCCTGCATTCAGTGGGGGAAAGCATAGCAAAGAACTTACATAAGAAAATTAATTATAGTTTGTAATGAGTGATAAGATGGAAGAAATTAGGGTACATGGTGGGGAATGGAGAAAGTGGCAGGGAAACAACTTCAGGTAAGAAATTGAGGGAAGGTCTCCCTGAACTAGAGAAAGGTGAACTTACAGCTGAATAATGAGGAGTCCAGAACCATGTCCATGCATAAACAAGAGTCATTCAAATGTCCTGGGCTTGGGACACACTTAGCATGGTCTGCAGAAAGCCATGGTGGCTGGAGTGGAATGAGCAGTTCACTGGTCCTAGATGAAGTTGGACCAGTTGGCAGGGAATGGACTGGATAAAAGAGTGTCACTTTATTCTCAGTGCTGTGGAACCCAGTGGACAGCTTCAAACCAAGAATGGAATGCTTGGATTGGTGTGGTATTAGCGCTTGTGTTGTAAGCCATGACTTAAAGAAAAAAAGTTTTCAAATTCGGGATATCTATCTGGACAAGACTTCCTCACTGGTTTACTGGTCACTTCATTCTCCTCTCCACTGGGTGGCTCCAAAGATTGTCCTAAGTATCTGGCCTGGTTAGTCTCCCAAGTAACTGCTTTATGTCAGTCTCCTTAAACAGCTATGTTTAAGATAGGAATACAGACAAGCGAGAATGAACAACTAAATAAATAAAAGGGTAAAACACAATCAGCTCTTTGAAACAGACCTGCATTTGATAGACTATATATGATACAAGAATCACTATTTTTTCTATAAAACCCATGTATGCCAAGCCTTTACATGACTAAATACATTAGGACTGATGAGTAGTTTCATTTTAAGCAGAAGTGAGTGTACCGACAGAAGAATGGCTTATAGAAGATATCTGAGAAGTATTAGGGCAGAACCTGGCAGCCTGCTAATTAAAATGACAGGCTTAACAGTTGCCAGTTTCTGTGTGCTTACTCTGTGCTGCTTAGCACCACGCTAAGTGCATTATTATATATACATTGTCTCATTAAATCTCCCATTAATCATAGCTGATAGGAATGACCATTATCCCCTTTACTAAAATTGGGAAATTGAGACTTAGGACCTTTAAGTGACTTGGCAAACATCTCAGAGATATTAAGAGGTGGAGCTCACATTTGGGTAGAAGGCTGCCTGATTCCAAAACCCCTTATGCAAGCCAGGATCAAAAAGAGGCTTCCAGAGACATCATTTCTAGTCTCAATCTACTTTATTGCAATCTCAGTTTTCTCAGTGATAAAATGGATATCATTATCTCCTAGGGGAAAGGGGGAGATAATAATAGGGGTCCAATAAATCTGTAGTGCATCTCCAATGCCAAGACAATCAAAGTGTTTTGGAAACTACCAGGTGTTATATAAAAACAACGTATTTTCAATCAGGTGTCTGATTTGTGCCTTAAAAATAATATCCTCTCCCCAAAATGATTCCTTAAAAATTCTTTTGTCTTTTTTTCTAAACTTGGTTGCCCTCTTTTGGAACTTGAGGCAAATTCCATTTTAAATGTTCATTTATATCATCCGATTCTCTCTCAAACAAGTTTTCATAAGGAGCTGGCAATATAAAGTAAGGTTCTACAGAGTTCTGCCACCAACTCATTGTGTGGCTTTTGGCAAATTCCTTCCTCAGGACCCCCATTGGTAAAGAAGAGAGTGGGCCAGTTGAAGTTCAAGGTTATTCCAACCTTGAACATTACTAGGATAGAATGTAGCCCATGGCTGAGGTAATAGAAAGAAGACGAAAGGGGCTAAGTCATAATATAACAAGATAATTACTCTGAAATATTTGTTTGAGTAAATTATGGGGCTCTTGACTATAAGGTGAGCCACCAACAGCTTCAACAATTTCAGCAGATATTTAAGATGCATTAGACACCATTGTATGAACTCCTACTAAACAAGGTGATCAAAGCCAAGGTGGTTCTTGCACTCTGTGCAAGTTTACATCTAGACAAATCAAAAAGTGGGAGTCTGAAAAGTACGTTTCAGCCACAGACACATTTTGTTGGACCAACACAGTTTTTAACATTTTTAAAACTTGCCAATGTTTATAAATGATGTGAGATTTCACAGAAGTTCTCGTGTCTCGCTTCCCTTTTAAAATCTGAATATTTGGCAACGCAGAGCTGGTATTTCCACATTGCAGCGAAACGCTGGACTTGGATAGAAGCTGTTCCCACATCACTCCCAGACTAGACATACACCCTCCGGTGTCTCCCCCCTCACCCTCGCCTCACCACTGCCCACCATCTCACACCCTGGCAATTTCAGTAAGAAACCTATATGGCAATTCTCTGATGGCTTCAGTGTGTGTGACCCTAGAGTTAGAGAGGAAACAGTAAGAAGTTATTTCAATCGTGTTGATTATTACAAAAGGGAAGTACAGGGAGCTGCCACGGGAGAGAACAAAGAAACTTCCAGTGGGATTGATGTTAAAAATGGGGGCTGGGAGCCAGGAGACCCGGGTCTAGAAAAGGTTCTCTCCATTAATTATGTTACACTGGACAAGAATTTTTCTTCTCTGTGTCTCAATTTCCCCAGCCGTAAAACGAGGAAATCTGCAAAACCGTAATCGTTACATGATCCTTCATGTCGGGATCTATAAAATTCTCAACCCTCTCTTGTATCTTCCTAACACCCCTAGGAATTCTTAAAGGAAATCGTGCCTCTCCCCATCTGAGATCTGCAGGCTCCTATCCGCCACCTCCATATCCACCATCCTCGGCGGCGCTGCCCGGGTATCTTGAGTAGGAGATGGGAGGGGTGGGGGGGGGGGCACTTCAGGGGAACCGGGTC
>NW_006774921.1:113350-139082 GCF_000442215.2 Lipotes vexillifer
CCAGCTCGCAGCGCCGCCCTCCCGCCTCGCCCTCGCACTCGCCGTGGCGGAGCTCGGAGCTCTGGAGACTGCCCGGCCGATCCCACGGAGCACGGCGCCCGGGACCGCCCGCCAGCCGGCTGCTCCCCGCCCCTGACCCGACCCCGGAACCACCCCTCCCGGAGGAGCTGCGACCTGTGCCTACGCTCGGACCCCTCAGCAGCTGCAGGTGCCAGCCCGCCCCGCCCCGCGCTCGAGGCCGCTGGAACGCCCAGGCAGGTCGGTACCTTTCCCTGCTTGCTCCTCGAGTTGATCTTTTAGCTTCTGCTCCCGGGGTGGAAGCACCAGGCTGAGCTTCTCGGAAGGCGTGAAGCGAGAGCCCAGATCTAGGTGAGTGATGGTCTAGATTTTTTCCTTTTAAGTAAACCTGCATACTAAGGGCACTGTTGGGAACCTAGGAAGTTAAAACGGAAGAGAACTATAAAGCCAGGCAGTCAGGATGACCCACCACAATCTGACAGGGCTGGGACCATTCCTAGCTTCTTAGCTATTTTGTACCCTACTTTGTCCCCCAGCCTCTGACTCGGGTCCAGATGCAGACAGACTTCAATAAATATTTGCTGGGTGGAGATAAGTACAGGAGGTATTTCTGCTTGTTTCTCTGATCTGGTCTCAAAACAAGCCAACACTACCTTTGATGGTTGGCTTCATCTCCACCAGGATTTTTCCCCCCTAAGCTGAACGATTTGAACGTTTTTACACAAAGTGCCGAGGATTCACACAATGGACTGCTATGCAGCGCTTAAAAAGCAGAAATCAGAGCTGTAGAGATCAGCGTGGCTAGATCGCACAAGTATAATGGTAATGATTACAGTAAGATGCAAAATATACCTACTATATGATGTCATTTAGGTGACTTACTTTAAAAGACATGTCGTGTGTGTAAAATCGTAGAAAGTGGACTGTAAAATGTATACCAGATTCCCAACTGTGTCTGTTTTGGGGAAGTATGAAAGGGGAATTAATTTGGCATGAGGATTGAGGTGGAAAAACTATTTGCCTACAGTTTTAATATATAAAAATGATGAAGCAAAAGTTGATGAAATTTAAACAATACTTAACTGCAAGTGGTTGTAACTTGGGTCTTTTTCAGGATATTTTCTTTCTTTCTCACATTTCTAAATTTGTCTCAGCTTAAGTAGTTCTGTTTTTCAAATGCAAACAACATATGCTGTGACAACAAAACTAGACAGTTCTGTCAGAAGTTTCAGCTTTCTTGCATCACAACATAGGTTCTTCCCGAAGAAGACACCTCTTTACCTAGGGAGCCTTAGCTGCTTGGAGCAGCTCACCTGTTGACATCCCCCAAAAGTATAGGCCAAAGGTCAGATGTCATCTGCAGTTAATAATCTGATAAGTGGCTAGGTCAAGGTAGAATCTGGAAACTCTTTGTGTTCCTATAAGACACATTGCTGTTTCTCTTGTATTTTCTGTTTAGGATGTTCATTTCCATGGGTGGTGACTGTCTGCTTGACATCTCAAAAAGTGGTTATGTAACACTGCAGGGTTAATATCAGGTCAGGAAAGAGGCCTATAGCTCTGCTGGGCCCTATTCAGTGGAATGGAAAAGATGTGTCTCCACTTGCCTGCCAGAAAAACGATTTCTTTCTGGATATGAGGGAAAGTTACCAATTTGGTTATCCACGAAGGGAGAAAAAGATAAAGACCATTCTAGACTGGATTGAGAGTATTAAGTGCAGTGGAGAAACCACCACCCGATAGTCCAAGCCTGCTCATCCCCCAAACATACACAAAATTTGTTCCCTGTTTACATATTTTCTTCCCACTAAAAAAAAAAAATCACTGGATATTTGGTAAACAAAATTGTCTGCACATCAGAATGCAACTCAGAAATATGGCAAATTGTGATAATATTCCTCTTTCTCTTTCTGACTTGACAACTTGCAAGGTCAGTGCTCGGTACATCTTGTGTTGCAGGAAGATGGGCTACTTGAGAAAAGCCTGAGGTGTGAAGAAAAATCTAAGAAAGACAGGATTGGGGTGTGGTGTGAAAACTACATGTTTTACGCACAAAATTAAAGAGAACATAGCCCCAGTCGGTAGTATTAACAACTGCAGCTCCTTCAAATTGATATTCTCTTTAGGACTGAGCCTCTCTAATGTCATCTGTGGCTCAGCCCTGACACTATTTCCCACTTATTCAGGACTCTAAATGCCGTTAACGCAACACACAGGGCACCCCATTTGCTTCTCCCTAGCCCACAAGGAAACACTAAGGGCATCCCACCTGCTTCTTCCTCATCCTCTTTTCCACTGGCATTAAAAGCCCTTTGTTTTTAGCCCAGAGATATAGCTGAGTTCTTTCTATCTTCCTGATCTCCATCATCCCCTCTGAGCTTCCTCCAGACACCTGTTACCTCCTGCCCCTCTCTCCCCTCCCCCATACCATTTAATCACTTGCTTCCTAATTGCTGACTCTGTCTTTGCTCTCCATTTAATGATTCTCTTTAAAGCCCAGAAGGCACTTTGCCAGCATTTGGCTTTCAGCATGACAAGCCACATTTCCTTAATGAGTCTGCCTTCCAAATGAAGGCTTTACTTACATTTCCCCTAATAGGAAAAGGAGCTTTTCTTCTCGATTTGCTCCGGGGCTCCTCTAGTTCCTTTTCAATAACTCATCCTTAGCCCAGGTTCACGTGGGATCCTTTTTACAATTCTGACTCTGATCTGTATTTCCTTCACATGCAAAAACTCCAAGAGGAAATCAACTGGTGTCAAAATTAAAAGAAAATAATACGTGATAAGGAAATACCCACTACTAATAAAATAGCAATAGCTAATATTAATTCTTTGCAAATTATGTACCAGGCGTGGTGCTAGCTGCCTCATACAGATCCTCATTAACTATATGCCATGAGCTGTATTTGTCCTGTACATGAGATTTGCTCAAGTCATATAGCTAAAACAAACTTTAAAAAAAATTTTTATTGGAGTACAGTTGCTTTACATAAAACGAACTTTTAAATATAATTTTATATAACATCTGGATCTTTACCCTCTTTTGGGTAAATCTGAAGATCTGGCCCCTGGGCCCATGTTTCCACTTAGCAACAATCTTTTAGATCCAAGAGCAGTGACATCTTTGAGATGGAGCCTGGATTCACTAGGTCACCAGTGTCGCCAGCAGGCAGTAATGTCTTCCACCCGGTCCAGCTCAATTACTTGCATTTCCCTCTGGCTCTTGTGGGCATCTGAGCTTGTTATTCCTACAGAAGGCATTGCTGTTTCTCCCAATTAAGAGATGAGAGATTAGGTCATTGAGCCAAAGCCCTTATCAGTGTCAGTTTTAGAACCAGAACTGTGGATGCTGCCTCTCCTTACCAGTTTCCAAGAAAGTAAAGTTATTTATGTTTAAAAATGAACAAAGCCATAAATACACAACTTTCAGGGCTTTTTAGCTCTCACATATGTCAGTTCAATTTGGGCTCCCTAGTGGCCTGCAATTATCAAGCACTTGTGCTGTGAAAAGACTTTACTTATCTCATGAAATCACATTTAATTTGTCTTTGAGGTAAGGACCCTTATGATCTTCAAGTTCAGGGAAAGGAAAAAAAATAATGTGTTCCATGAAACTCAGCGACTTGCTGGTTATGATCAAGCCCAAACTCAGAACTTGTTCCTTTGATGTTGTAGTAACTTCCAGGGTAGGAGGAAAGAGGGGTACGTCTTTTTATGACTAAAAAAATAAGTTGTTGATCACACATCAAAAAAGGGTTTAAAATTAACATATTTTCTCAAAGACATGGAGAGTCACAATAAAATATTTTTTAGTTTATAGTGGTTAAATAAAGTATTGCTGACCTCATTTTAAACTTGCCTTCACACTCAGAAAAATATTTTGCTTTCCTCCTTTTTTGTAAGTCCAGGTCCACTTCTGATGAGGCCATGTAGTGGGTACTCCCAGATGCTTGATTTTCTCTGTTTTCTCTGAAATTATTATTTTCAAGAAGAAAAAAATTCCACTGCAGGGGCATAGATGAGATTAATTTTCAGCCATCGTCTATAATCAGGGTACCTAGAGTACACCATATCATAAGGATACTATTTTCTTTTTCTCTCCTAGATATCTAGCTAAGGTTTCCTGTTCTCTTTTGAGTGAAGCTGAATGTTTCTGCTGGGATAATGTAACTGGAGGATCCGGGTCTGGGCAGACTTGACCATGGGAGCCAACACTTCAAGCAAACCACCAGTGTTTGATGAAAATGACGATGGTGAGAAACGTGCGATAATTGTATATAAACATAGTTTGCAAAATTCAAATATAAGCTCCTTGTTTCATAAGTAAACTGTCATGTAAGACCTTAAAAAAAAAAAAAAAAACTGCAAGGGTAAGCCTGAGGACCTGGTATGCTAAGAGCTGGATTTTTACCTTCCACTTTCCATGGGACTTTGGACAACTTTTTTTTTTTTAATTAGAAAAGCGATATATTAGATTTTTTTTTTTAACTTTTTATTTTATATTGGAGTATAGTTGATTAACAGTGTTGTGTTAGTTTCAGGTGTACAGCAAAGTGATTCAGTTATACATATACACGTATCTATTCTTTTTCAAATTCTTTTCCCATTTAGCTTGTTACATAATATTGAGCAGGGTTCCCTGTGTTATACAGTAGATCCTTGTTGGTTATCCATTTTAAATACAGCAGTGTGTACATGTTAATCCTACACTCCCTAACTATCCCTTTCCCCCTGGTAACCATAAGTTCTTTCTCTACATCTATGAGTCTGTTTCTCTTTTGTAAATAAGTTCATTTGTATAATTTCTTTTTAGATTCTGCATATAAGTGATATCATACAGCTTTCTTAATCACAACTCTACCAATGCCCTTTGTCCAAAGGGAGCTATGGGTTGTCATCTGGTGGATAGAAGACCTTGAAACAAAATGATTTATTTGTTCTCTGTGCTGCTCCCTTGACAGTTGAAGTTACCCCTATTGCTAGTTGTTATAGAAAAATTCTTATATTATCAAGTTGCATGTGAATGATAATTGATACTCATAATATTATACAGTGGAGTCAGGCAAGCAGGTGCCTTCTGAGCTTCTGATTAGCATGTTCCAGGGTCCTAGCCAAATTCCACAATGCTAGGTCACAGGAAAAAGGATCAGTTTTATTGGAGAAAAGGGAAACTTTACAGCAGCCTTGTAGGCATATACTGTTTATAGGTTGCCTGGGAAAAAGGTGGCCCTGGGTCCTAGCTAGTAAGTTATCCAGGCCCCCCAGAGTCAGCCTTCAGAGTCATTTCCAGGGAGTTCTGCTAAATGGACCACAGAGAAAAAGAACAATGAACTGAAATCCAGGAGATCTGAACACTCGTCCTATTACCAGCTACCTGTGTGCTCAGGAAGTTTATTTACCTTCAGTTTCCTCATCAATCAAGTGAGAGGAGAGGGTAGTAACCTTGAAGGTCTTTTTCAACTCCAAAAGTTTATCATTTTGAGATCCTAAAGGCACTTTGCAAAAATTATGAAGCAGCATCTGAATCATCAAGGAAAGCTTGCTCAAACAGAAACTACAAATAACAGTGGCATAAAGAAGATGGTAGTGTTTTTCTTTCTCACGTAACAATCTAGGCATAAGTAATTCAGGTGAGATGTGGCTGCGAAGGGTTAGGGACTCTGGCTCTGACAAGCTGGCTTCTTCCCTTCCCTTCCCAGCCCTAGAGTGTTACTGTCACCCTCATGCCTCAGGATGGTTCACCACCACATCCACATTCCAGCCAGTGGGAAGGGGAAGAGTGGGGAGACCGAGCCCACTTCTTTTAAGGATAAGATCTGCCTCTTGCTTGTCACTTTCACTCACATGCTTCATTACAAAGGAGACTGGGAAATTTAGTTAGTTATCTTGCGTGGCCATGAACCTTCTAAATACAAGGAGTTGTGTTTTGTTACAAAAGAAGGGGACAATTAGGTATTTGCCATGGCTGGGAGACAAACAGAAGTCTGCTGCAATCTTAACTTTTGAATCTTTGGTTGGACCCTTGAAAAAACATGTCTAACCAATCAACATGCCTTGTTGCCAGCTATTCACTATCAGTTTAGAGGTGCATCGTGACTACCTATACAAGATATTCTCATAGGAACCCTGAAATTATATAGTTTGAAAATGGTCTTAAGAAAACTTTTTCCCACTCATATCTGTTGCCTTGCTTTGCTTTATCAAGTTGTAAAGTCAAGGATCTAGAGGCCAGGGATGTTACTTGATTTTTCCATCTCTAAAATGGGAAGGCAAGAAGGCTTAGATTTCATTTGTTTGGTTCCCTGTGCTCCCTACAGATTCAAAACTAATGTGCATGAGGCTGGTCCTCAGAGAACAGAGGAGGTAAGAGAGGCCAGCTTCGTGCTTGTTACTTGCTAGGGCTATGTATTGTTTTAAGGTATTAGGGTAACATGATAATGAGAAAATACAGAGATGTCTAAATCTTTAATCCAGCCAGCCCTTGGTCTCATGGAGTGCCCAAGAAAGCAACTGCCCCAAGGGATTATGGCAAATGGGAAATCAGGTAGCGCTTTATAAGTACCTTCAAGGGGCTCTGGGAAAACTAGGTTGGAGTGAAGTTAGGCTTAATGAGCAAGCAGATCTTTCTTAACACCCTCTAGGTCACGACTTTTTGTGGTCCTGCCCCCCAGGCCAATGAGATCAGCCTACAGCAGCACCCTTAGAGAGAAGAGCTGAGCCTAACAGTATGTCTGCACTTTCCAGGGGTGAAGCTCTGAGCCTGTTCACACACACAGTTGCAAGGCAGAAGTAGAAAGGCAACCCCGCCTACTATGAACCCATCACTCTGCTAGATGTGAGGAACAGAGTAGGAGAGAAGATGGCCCTTCCCCTGCCCTTGTGGAGCTCGTATTCTAATCGTGGGAGGCAAACAATAAACTAGTTCACAGATACATAAACCAGATAACTTCAGATAGTGTTAAAGTGCCACCAAGGGAATGACTGTGAGTGAACTTATGGAGAGTGACAGGAGATGGTAAGGAGACCACTTCAGATAGGGTGTGGCCAGGGTTGGCCTTTCTGACAAGGTGACATCTGAGGTAAAGCCTGAAAAAGGTGAGGAAGCCACTCATGTAATAACAGAAGAACAGTTCAAGCACAGGAAAAAGTCCAAATAATGACAAAATTGGAAATGACCAGTTGCCTATGTCTTCACATTCCGATGAGGATGAGTTTGTATATTATGAAAGGGATATTTTTTTAATAAATTTATTTATCTATTTATTTATTTATGGCTGCATTGGGTCTTATTTGCTGCGCGCAGGCTTTCTCTAGTTGTGGCGAGCGGGGACTACTCTTCGTTGTGGTGCGCGGGCTTCTCATTGCGGTGGCCTCTCCCGTTGTGGAGCACAGGCTCCAGGCGCACGGGCTTCAGTAGTTGTGGCACGCAGGCTCAGTAGTTGTGGCTCGCAGGCGCTAGAGCACAGGCTCAGTAGTTGTGGCTCATGGGCTCAGTAGTTGTGGCTCGTGGGCTCTAGAGCACAGACTCAGTAGTTGTGGCGCACGGGCTTAGTTGCTCTGAGGCATATGGGATCTTCCTGGACCAGGGGTCATACCCCAGTCCCCTGCAATGGCAGGCGGACTCCCAACCACTGCGCCACCAGGGAAGTCCTGAAAGGAATCGCATTTAATTGCCGTATTAACTTGTTTACAAGCTCACTGAGTTTTGGGGAGGAAAAGTATGAAATTCCAGTTATTTACTTTTTTTTAATCAGTAAATCCTATAAAGGTGATTTGGCTCCTTTCATAGGTCTGGATTGAGCGCAAGGTGAAACTTTATTTGATTGCTGTGAGGCTTCTGACCAAGAAACAACAACAAAAAGCACTGACTAATCCAAGAACATAAATGCCTATATCATTTTGATCTATTTTTATATAAATAATCAAATGGGGCCAGAATCTAGGGCACTTAAATAAACCAATTTAATTCTTTTTAATATATTGCTGAAAAGAATCCCAAAATGTGATGGAAAAGTATCTAATATTTCCCTCAAAGTGTTTACTGTTCCCAATATATAGATTTGAGGAGAAAATGTGTACCCATTTTCCCAAGTAATATTTCAAGATTTCTTTCTCATGGAAAAAAAGTTTTGGTTCACTTTGAAGGTAATTAAGGAATAAGATGTTAGTGGATGTCCCTTGAGATAAGCTGTTCTTGCTGGAATTCATCCTGACACTTTGTGTTTCATGCTGTTCCATCTGATACTGATCTTGAGATCATTCTGTTAGTTACTTATGTTGATCTTTATTTAGTGAAAACAAAGTATAAGCTTTACAGCTGCTGTGGAAGAGCAGAAGGCTTGCTTATTTAATTACTGTTAAGTAAGTTTTTACAAAGTAGACCTCACATGATATTATTGCTTTCTTTTGTGGCTTAGGGCAAACCCAAGTCCTAGTTACATTTATATATAATACATAATACATAATATAATGGTATAATACATAATAAAGTGTACCATTTTAACGATTTTTAAGTGTACAGTTCAGTGGCATTGAGTATATTCACATTTGGGGACAACCATCACCACCACCATAGACCTTTTTAATCTTCCCAAACTGTAATTTTGTGCCCATTAAACAGTAACTCCCCATTCCCTCTTCCCCGCAGCCCTTGACAACCACCATTCTACTCTGTCTCTATGATTTTAACTGTTCTAGGTACCTTATATAAGTGGAATCATGTAATATCTGTCCTTTTGTGTCTGGTTTATTTCAGTTGTCAAGGTTCATCCATACTGTAGCCTGTATCAGAATTTCATTCCTTTTTAAGGCTGAATAATACTCTACTGTATGCAGATACCACATTTTGTTTATTCTTTCATTCATCAGTGAACATTAGGTTGTTTCTACCTTTTGACTACCATAAATAATGCTGCTGTGAACACGGGTGTACAAGTATCTGTTCAAGTCCCTGTTTCCACCTGGTACATCCTTAGAAGCAGAATTGCTGGATCATATGATAATTCTTCAATATTTTAAGGAACCACCCAGCACAATGTCTTCCACCTAATTATGTTTTGTGTTTTAGTAGTGGGAGACCACCTGACATAACAGGTCAGGGCTCTGGTAGTGGAAACACATACACAGTTTCAAATCTCAGCTGTGCCACAGCCTAGCAATCTGTGTATTTCTATGAGAAAAAGCAAAGGGGATATAGCCTGATCAACCATCAAACACTAGAGTCAGCTTAACTAACTATTAAGGGTTCTAAAGGGATTTGAAATACAATAGAAAAATGTCCCCAAATCTGAATAATTACTAGTGAATTAATTTGAAAAAAACCCTTCTATTGTACAAGTTATCAAACCTCTGTAAGCTCAGTTTCTTCATATATAAAATACAAGTTAATTAGGCATATTTCACTGGGTCATTGTGAGGAGAGAATAAAATAACGCAGATAAAACACTTAGCAAGGTGTCTCATATAAAGTAACCACCCAATTAAAGCTAGTTATAATATTATTTACCAGTGTCAGAGTCTCTGAGCATGAACTCTTTGAAGTATTTCAACTTCTAAAAGGAACAAAATCGATTACATACAACCGTGTAGATGCCATAGTTAATATGACCTATTCACACTTCTATCAACAGAGCTGAATTGCCAGATGGCAGATTGCATGCATTCTGTGAAAACCTATATAAGTCCTCTGAAAAGAAGCCAAATTATTAACTTCACAAAAACAGATAATCCCATCTGTTTTTTTCTGTGATCCCCCCGGGGTGATTGTATTTTCATTTAAGGCAAAATCAAGAACTCATTGGGCTGAAAAATTGATAAACTTACTTTTTCTGATTTAAGCCCAAAACAGATTATTTAAGTAATCCCATTCGATCAACAGACACAGTGACAGTTGTCCCCCAGACCCAACTATCATGTGGATACTATGAGAAATAATGATACAGAAAAGCATCCTAAGTTTTCTGAAAGAAAAGAAATACAGGTAATACTTGTTTTTAATGTTTATAGCTTGTTCATTATATCTGCTTTATTTCCTCTCTCTGAATGCAGCGCTTTTTGTTTTGTTTTGTTTGTTTGTTTTTTGCTTTTGCTTGTTTGATTAAAAATTAACATTTTTAAAGTCCAATCATTGAGGTTTTCAGGCTGATTTAGAGAAAGAAATTCTTTAGTACGGGGGGAAAAAGTGGACTTAGTTATAATTCACAGTCTTGGCAACAGAAGAGGATCTTGCGATCATTGTAAGTAGTATGTGTTTCCAAGCATATACAAAGAATGTAGAGGTGATAGAGTTGGTTTAGTTAAACCAAGAGACAACTTTCTTCTGGAGTGCTGTAGCTAAGAACAGTGGGCCTTAGGTTAAAATGCCTCTACAAAGAGTACATCAATGCCCTGAGTTTGCAAAGAGAGCTCAATTATTGCATTGTTCTTCAGACTTGCTGAAAACCCAAAGTTCCACTTTCATTTGGCAACACTTGTCTCCTAGGATATGTGATCGCTTCCAGTTTTCCTACATCTTCTTTGGTGAGGGAGGCACTGGGTCCTTCAAAAAAGTTGGGCCAAAAAAATTGGTCACAGGTTTGCAATCCAAAAGAAATGGGAGGTTACTGAATTGATCCCAGCCAAGGAAGGACTCTGAGACTCTTCTTTGTTATTTTAATGTCCATGCATTGCATATTTGTACCCAGTGGGGTAGGCAAATGAATTTCAGACTTTCCCCTCTCAAACTTGAGTTATGTTGTCTGATATTATTTACTATTTTGTGTTAAAATGATTGGGAAGGTAAAATGAAAATTTCCCTAGTAAGAATTGGCTTTTTTTTTCCTTTAATTTATTTGTTTTATTTATTTATTTTTGGCTGCCTTGGGTCTCCGTTGCTGCACGCGGGCTTTCTCTAGTTGCAGAGAGGGGCTACTCTTCATTGCCGTGCTCCGGCTTCTCATTGTGGTGGCTTCTCTTGTTGCAGAGCACGGGCTCTAGGCGCGCGGGCTTCAGTAGTTGTGGCTCGCAGGCTCTAGAGCACAGGCTCAGCAGTTGTGGCGCACGGGCTTAGTTGCTCTGCAGCATGTGGGATCTTCTCGGACCAGGGATTGAACCCGTGTGCCCTGCACTGGCAGGCAGATTCTTAACCACTGTGCCACCGGGGAAGCCTGAAAATCAGCTTCCTAAAACCATTATATTATCTTGGACGGTCTAATATTTAGTTAAGGTGTTTGTCATAAATAATCTCAGATCCACTAGTTTATAGCAACAAACACTTTTAATTTGGGAGGGTTTTAATTTCCCCTATCCCAAGGGATTGGAGGAATCTGGGAGAAACAGACTAGACGGCCAAGAAAACAGACATCAAAGACGGAGCTAGTGCTTCCGATTGGCATGCTTCCTGATGCATGCTTCCTGATACATGTTTAGGAGAATCTACTCAAACAAATTTAGGAAACTTACATCCTCCCCTTGGAGATTCACAATGCTTATTAGCATAATAAAGGCTCTGAAATGTGCAACAATATTGAAATCTCTTACTCTGATATTTTTCAAACTTATTTCCAAATTAAATCAGTTTTGTGGAAAACCTTTTAATACCTTGTGGCAAATAATTCTCTGTGGACCTCAATTTGGGAAACAAAGGGTCATGATCAGGAACACTCTTTTTCTATTGGAAACGTCATTTCTTCCCATTTATCCTCCCCTTCCTCCCCTCCCTGGTTTAACAGCTACAGTTTCTGATTTGCAGAATCTCGACAGCTGAAGAGCCATGATGTTCTCTAAGGTCTCCTCACCACAACTTTTTCAGGCAACACAAATCATGTTTACTCAGGTTAATGAGTAAAACACAAGGTAGCTCTGTTTAATGGTGGGATGCTTCTAGTCCAAGTGGGAATTAGATTGGGAGATAATTCACTTCTTTATTGTTCTTTAAATAAAGAACATTTTAGTTCAAAGAGTGTCTTATGAACAAATTATGGTGATGTATTTGCCGATTATTAAGCACTCATGCTATACTTTTTATCCTATCCAAAGCTATAGACACTTTTTAAATTTTCATCTTGAAACTAACCTAGGTTGAAAACCGAAATCTGTAAGCTGGCTTCAATATTCAGCAGCTACCTCAATGAGAACGGAGTGAAGGCCTTCAGAGAATCCGACTTCTGCTATATGGCCTTGCTAGTGTAAACTTAATTACAGTGACCAGCATTACCCATCACTTTACCAATTTAGGTCCTGTGAATTATATGGGGATTTCAACTATGCATGCTATGGGACCATTTGTGGAAATTTGATTTGGAAACACACATACACAATGTCGATGACGGAATTATATTCCGGTTAAAATAGGACGCTGAGCACAATTTATATGGTTGAAAGGACTGAGAAACCTATGGGTATAGATTTTGAATTCAGAAGACTGGCAGAGGCTTTATTTTTTTTTTTTTCTCCTGAACTATTTCTTCTTTCCTTCCTGGAGGCATATTTACAGTAACATAAGTAATATTAACCTTGTTTTACACTTGAGTAACCTATGTTTTTTGTTATTTCTGAGAACAGTTGAATGTAGGGCTTGGCATGCTTTTTCTGTGATGGGCCAGATAGTAAATATTTTATGTTCTGCTGTTCAGTCTCTGTCACAACGACTCAACTCTGCTGTTGCGGCAAGAAGGCAGCCAGAGATAATGTGGAAACTAACGAACATGGTTCTATTCCACTAACACTTTATTTGTGGACACTGAAATTTGAATTTCACATCATTTTCACTTGTCACAAAATATTTTTATTTTCCAAGCATTTAGAAATATGAAAGCCATTCCTAGCTTATGAGCCACATAAAAATAGATGGTGGGTTGGATCTGGCCCACGCGCCATACTGTACTAACCTTTGCTCTAAAGCATCCTGCAGACATTTCTTTACATGTGCCAGGGGCTCGTCTGATATCCGTTCATAACCCTCTAGCTGTAACTGAGGGACTGGGCAAGGAAACTGACATCTGTTCTCTATAGATGCTTAACAAAGGCAGTCTTCACCAACTCTCTTTTGGTTCATTAGTCTGAATCAGTGGAAGTACTTGAACAGAGAAATCTACTGTTTTAGAGAATAAAATATATCATTTTTGTGATATATATTATTTGGTAACCACATAGACTGGATTCAGTTAAATGGGTACAACCTAGAATTCATTTGAAATATCACTAGATAGAGTTTACTTCCTACTGGGGCATTTATTTAGGCAACTGAGAGGCATCCAACAGTTGGGGGTATTGATCCCCCATCCTACCCCACTGTTCTACTTTCTGATTTGTTCTAAAGAAATAGCCAGTGTAATTCTGACTTCTGAGCAAATTCATGAACTGGGGTTCAGGCAGCAGAAAAAGAAGCTGTTGGTGCTTGGTCTTGGCACCAGTTAATGGATGTCGGTAAAGCCCAGACTCCCTGGGGCACCGCATTTCCTAAAAGGGAAGTGGTGACTGTGCAAGCAGATGCCTCAACTGGCCTTGGAAGCTCCTTCCCTGGAGAAGTTTCAAATATATCCTGAGACGACCTGCCAAGCTCCACATGTATTAGTGGCAACCATTAGCTGCCAACCATTTGGTTTGATAAAGGGCTAGTGAGCCAGCTAAGTAATGTTTTAATTAGTGAATCGCCAGTGAAATGTTCTAGAGTGGACCTTCAACCTTAACTAGCAGCATGGTGTCAGAGTTACAGGTTAAATCAGTAGCTTCCAGACACCCTCTGTGGACAAATGTAACATTTTTCTTAGTTTGTTGAGAAAGGTGAAAAACAAGGGCAATGTAGTTTCTCATAAAGCTAACACTATTAAAAATTTTAATTTTTCTTAACATCTTTATTGGAGTATAATTGCTTTACAATGGTGTGTTAGTTCCTGTGGTATAACAAAGTGAATCAGCTATACCTATACATATGTCCCCATATCTCTTCCCTCTTGCGTCTCCCTCCCTCCCACCCTCCCTATCCCACCCCTCTAGGTGGTCACAAAGCACCGAGCTGACCTCGCTGTGCTATGCAGCTGCTTCCCACTAGCTATCTATTTTCCATTTGGTAGTATATATAAGTCCATGCCACTCACTCACTTCGTCCCAGCTTACCCTTCCCCCTCCCCATGTCCTCAAGTCCATTCTCTATGTCTGCATCTTTATTCCTGTCCTGCCCCTAGGTTCTTCATAACCTTTTTTTTTCCCTTTTTACATTCCATGTATATGTGTTAGCATACGGTATTTGTTTTTCTCTTTTCTCTGACTTACTTCACTCTGCATGACAGACTGTAGGTCCATACACCTCACCGCAAATAACTCAATTTCATTTCTTTTTATGGCTGAGTAATATTCCATTGTATATACGTGCCATGTCTTCTTTATCCATTCTTCTGTTGATGGACACTTAGGTTGCTTCCATGTCCTGGCTATTGTAAATAGAGCTGCAATGAACACTGTGGTACATGACTATTTTTGAATTATGGTTTTTTCAGGGTCTATGCCCAGTAGTGGGATTGCTGGGTCATATGGTAGTTCTATTTTTAGTTTTTTAAGTAACCTCCATACTGTTCTCCATAGTGGCTGTATCGATTTACATTCTCACCAACATTGCAAGAGGGTTCCCATTTCTCCACACTCTCTCCAGCATTTATTGTTTGTAGATTTTTTGATGTTGGCCATTCTGACTGGTGTGAGGTGATACCTCATTGTAGTTTTGATTTGCATTTCTCTAATGATTAGTGATGTTGAGCATTCTTTCATGTGTTTGTTGGCAATCTGTATATCTTCTTTGGAGAAATGTCTATTTAGGCCTTCTGCCCATTTTTAGATGGGGTTGTTTTTTTGATATTGAGCTGCATGAGCTGCTTGTAAATTTTGGAGGTTAATCCTTTGTCAGTTGCTTCATTTGCAAGTATTTTCTCCCATTCTGAGATTATCTTTTCATCTTGTTTATAGTTTCCTTTGCTGTGCAAAAGCTTTGAAGTTTCATTAGGTCCCATTTGTTTATTTTTGTTTTTATTTCCATTTCTCTAAGAGGTGGGTCTAAAAGGATCTTGCTGTGATTTATGTCAGAGTGTTCTGCCTATGTTTTCCTCTAAGAGTTTTATAGTATCTGGCCTTACATTTAGGTCTTTAATCCATTTTGAGTTTATTTTTGTGTATGGTGTTAGGGAGTGCTCTAATTTCATTCTTTTACATGTAGCTGTCCAGTTTTCCCAACACCACTTATTGAAGAGGCTGTCTTTTCTCCATTGTATATTCTTGCTTCCTTTATCAAAGATAAGGTGACCATATGTGCATGGGTTTATCTGTGGGCTTTCTATGCTGTTCCATTGATCTATATTTCTGTTTTTGTGCCAGTACCACACTGTCTTGATTACTGTAGCTTTGTAGTATAGTCTGAAGTCAGTGGGCCTGATTCTTCCAGTTCTGTTTTTCTTTCTCAAGATTGCATTGGCTATTCGGGGTCTTCAGTGTTTCCATACAAATTGTGAAATTTTTTGCTCTAGTTCTGTGAAAATTGCCATTGGTAGTTTGATAGGGGTTGCATTGAATCTGTAGATTGCTTTGTGTGGTATAGTCATTTTCACAATGTTGACTATTCCAATCCAAGAATATGGCATATCTCTCCATCTGTTTCCATCATCTTTAATTTCTTTCATCAGTGTCTTATAATTTTCTGCATACAGGTCTTTTGTCTCCTTAGGTAGGTTTATTCTTAGGTATTTTATTCTTTTTGTTGCAGTGGTAAATGGGACTGTTTCCCTAATTTTTCTTTCAGATTTTTCATCATTAGTGTATAGGAGTGCAAGAGATTTCTGTGCATTAATTTTGTATCCTGCTACTTTAACAAATTCAATGATTAGCTCTAGCAGTTTTCTGGTAGCATCTTTAGGATTCTCTATGTATAGTATATCATGTAATCTGCAAACAGTGACAGCCTTACTTCTTCTTTTCTGATTTGGATTCCTTTTCTTTCTTTTTCTTCTCTGATTGCTGTGGCTAAAACTTCCAAAACTGTGTTGAATAATAGTGGTGAGAGTGGGCAACCTTGTCTTGTTCCTGATCTTAGTGGAAACGGTTTCAGTTTTTTACCACTGAGAACAATGTTGGCTGTGAGTTTGTCATATATGGACTTTATTATGTTGAGGTAAGTTCCCTCTATGCCTACTGTCTGGAGGGTTTTTATCATAAGTGGATGTTGAATTTTGTCAAAAGATTTTTCTGCATCTCTTGAGATGATCATATGGTTTTTCACCTTCAATTTGTTAATATGGTTTATCACATTGATTGATTTGCGTATATTGAAGAATCCTTGCATTCCTTGGATAAAGCCCACTTGATCATGGTGTATGATCCTTTTAATGTGCTGTTGGATTCTGTTTGCTAGTATTTTGTTGAGGATTTTTGCATCTATGTTCATCAGTGATATTGGCCTGTAGTTTTCTTTCTTCGTGACATCCTTGTCTGGTTTTGGTATCAAGGTGATGGTGGCCTCGTAGAATGAGTTTGGGAGCGTTCCTCCCTCTGCTGTATTCTGGAAGAGTTTGAGAAGGATAGGTGTTAGCTCTTCTCTAAATGTTTGATAGAATTCGCCTGTGAATCCATCTGGGCCTCGGCTTTTGTTTGTTGGAAAATTTTTAATCACAGTATCAATTTCAGTGCTTGTGATTGGTCTGTTCATATTTTCTGTTTCTTCCTGATTCAGTCTTGGCAGGTTGTACATTTCTAAGAATTTGTCCATTTCTTCCAGGTTGTCCATTTTATTCGCATAGAGTTGCTTGTAGTAATCTGTCCTGATCCTTTGTATTTCTGCAGTGTCAGTTGTTACTTCCCCTTTTACATTTCTAATTCTGTTGATTTGAGTCTTCTCCCTCTTTTTCTGGATGAGTCTGGCTAATGGTTGATCAATTTTGTTTATCTTCTCAAAGAACCAGCTCTTAGTTTTATTGATCTTTGGTATTGTTTCCTTCATTTCTTCTTCATTTATTTGTGATCTCATCTTTATGATTTCTTTCCTTCTGCTAGCTTCGGGGTTTCTTTTGTTCTTCTTTCTCTAGTTGCTTTAGGTGTAAGGTGAGGTTGTTTATTTGAGATGTTTCTTGTTTCTTGAGGTAGGATTGTATTGCTATAAACTTCCCTCTTAGAACTGCTTTTGCTGCATCCCATAGTTTTTGGGTCATCGTGTTTTCATTGCCATTTGTTTCTAGGTATTTTTTGATTTCCTCTTCGATTTCTTCAGTGATTTCATGGTTATTAAGTAGTGTATTGTTCAGCCTCCTTGTGTTTATATCTCACCAGGGAGAGGTGAGTGAAACACATTCTTCTCCTTCCATTCCCCGGGGAATCTGCAGTGTTATGTGTCTCTTGAAGTAGAGGTGAAAGGGGGTTGTTAAATAAGGAGGATTGCTTGGATATCTGTTTAAAAACTGGTCAGGTCCTTCTACCACTTTGTCAAAAGACAGAAACTAGTCATCTGCTCTCCACACATCCACACTGTGGTTTATCCTCTGGAGAGGAAAGTCCCTTAACGGGAAAGACCTGGCACTTCAGAATTTTCTAACTCAACATCCTAGCCGTTGATTTCTGGAGTGAAGCCTGCTGTCGACAAGTTCCACCCTCATGCTCAGAACTTTCAGACAGGGGTTTAGGTCTCCACACTTAAAGATGAACAGATAACCAAGGATTTTCAGACATGTGGGCAAGGCTTCTAATACGTCTGACAGATACTGAAACACATGAACAGAGTAAACAGCAACTTGACGATAACTATCAGAGAGAGATGTGATATAGTGACCAATAATTTATTTTGATGAAAAAAAAATAGGATACCAAGAGAGCAACATTCATAGACCAAAAATTAGTGTGAGGAGAAAAAATTACAGCAAAAATGGAAAAATTCCAAAGGTTCAGAAGATAGATTTAAGAAAATTTCCTAGAATAATGAACAGAGATAGGAAACAGAAGGATAAGTATAAGAAAACTTAAGAGCCAGTCTAAGAGTTCTAGTTTTAAATAATAGTAGGTACAAAAATAGAGCAAGAGCAAATAAAAGGGAGGAAACCATCACTATATAATTTAAAGGAAAAAGAAAAGCCCAGAACTTTTCCAGATTGAATGAGCCTATCAAGTGCCCAGCATGACAAATAAAATAAGCCCATATAATCATAAAACTTCAAAACATTCAGCACAAATACACAGTCCTGCAAGGTTCCAGAGAAGAAAACTGTTGTTACATCAGAGGGTCTGCCATCAAAATAGCTTTAGACGTAACAGCAACACAAAAAGCTAGAAATTAAGGAGAACCAGGCCTCAAAATTTGGGTGGAAATTGAACCTAGAATTCAATACTCAGCCAAACTTGCAATTGAGCGCGAGTAGAATAATATATTTTGCATATATATAAGGCTTCAAAAATTTACCTCCCATGCAATCCTTCCTACAAAACTGTTGTAGAATGCACTCCACTAAAACAGGGGAATCAAGCAAGAAAGAGGGAGACAGTGCATGCAATAAGCAGGGACTCCTTCGTGAAAGAGGAGTGAAGGAAATCCCTAGGACGACTGTGACAGGGAGCCCAAGAATGACAGCTGGGAAGCAAAAAGGATAAAGAGTCCAGATTGTAGGGCTCTGGTAGAGACATTTTCAGGAAGATGGCCTTGTGATTGATGCACTTGAACATGTTGAAAGGGAACTTAGACAACTAGAAAAGAGTTTGAGATTGAATTAGGAAAAAGGCTATAGAAAAGCAAACAAGTATAAACAAGACAATTATTAACTCCAGGGAAAACCAAAAAAAACATGTGCAAGAAGGGAAAACCAGTTGTGGTTTACTACATGACTCAGGTGTGTGTACCACTTCCATACTCATAATAATGGAAATACTGAATATTGATCTAACTGAAATTATTTTATCAGATACAGCTATACTGTATTAGAAAGATAGGAGCATGTTGGGGTCAGACCAAAAGACCAAGGAAGTGAGCTAAATGCCCACTTGCCACCTTGAAAATTCAGTAAGTAATGCCTAAAACTGACAAGAAAAAAGAAAAAGATACTATTTAGATGATACGGTGGAAACTACCAAACTTATTAACTCAAAGAAGTAAAAGTATTAGCTTCTTGGCCAGAAGAGATTGAAGTGTGAGACAAGTGGATCATAGGACTAACATCAGTGTTTAATGTAGATAGATATAGATACATACCTTTGATAAAAATAAAAATGTCTAAAAGATAGAAAAACTAATCAAAATAGTAATCACTGTTATCTTTAGATGATTTTGTTTTTCTTCTGCTTTTCTGTATTTATGATAAAAGCATATGAGTTTTATATAAAAAATATTCATTATGAACAAGAAATTGAAACTCAGAAACGGCCAGTAAATTTCTGAATTCCGTTTATCTTGTAAGTGGTGGATCTAGGATTCCAGGGCAATTCTGTCTGACTCAAATCATTTTTTATCTTTCATCAAAGCGTTCCTTCTTCACTAAAAACCAAGAAGCAAAATTGCCATATGCCACAGTACTCGCTCCCCTCTCCATAGAGCTTCTTTCTGTACCAAACACTTGATTGCTTTCATTTGTCTACCTATTTGCCTATGTATTTATTTATACTCATTTAATTCCAGAAAGATTAAAGAGTGGATTCCAAAGATACATACACTATAGCAAAATAAAATAAAAGTGAGCCAGGGGCATTTGATTATCCAGGTTCTCACAAATACAACTGAATGAGTCATACTCAGTTTCCTGAGGATGTAACTTGAACCCAAGCTCCTTTTGTTTTTCCATCAGTGCCTAGCACAGTCCTGGGCACAGAGATGCTCAAAGAATATTGGTTGATTTGACTTGCTAGTAAAGCTATGGCTTCTGGAGGAGTGAGTTGAACTTCTTTCCTCCTTGTTGTGACTGTCTTGAAAGGGTTTAAGTAGTTTTTTTGCTAACTGCCTCCATTTGGGAATATAGCATAATTCACCTAATTAATGGAAAACTGGTAAAATCCACCAAAAGAACTATTTTTAACCCACGCTTCAATTTTTTTCGGTCCTTTTATTCCCTTTTTGGCAAATCATGCAGTGTCCATTCTTAAAAATAAATGGGCAAAGTGACAGCGGGAGGTATATGGAAGGTATGATGAGGTATATGGAAGACTAATTTAATGTGGGTACCTTCCAGTTGCCATAGTGAGATACATTTACTTCTGTTTGAAGATCATGCAGCAGTGACAAAGACAATATCCTCTGACTCCTGCTGTTAATTATCCTTCAGTTCCTGGGGTTTTCATCCATGTCCTTGCTCAGGATAGTTGTTGGTTATGAGGTTGGTAGGGTGGAAGATGGCAGTTCAGAGAATGGCAGTTCTTGACACTTTTGTGCTCAAAGAATGAGTAAATCAATCCTTGAGGTGTTTAAGATGTAAATCTAGTGCCTTCAGAGAAATCTGAAGCTGTCACCATTCAAATGGAGACTTTCTTTTTTAATTGCCTAGCTCATTGAGAAGCCTTTTGATAATATGTCAGATAATTGGTAAGATATTCCCTAGGAGCTACGCTACCCATTTTATTAAAATTTTTTTTAAATTTTTAATTGAAGTATAGTTAATTTACAGTGTTGTGTGGAGGTACCAATTTTATTTATTTATTTATTTTTTTATTTTTATTTATTTTTGCGGTACACGGGCCTCTCCCTGCTGTGGCCTCTCCCGTTGCGGAGCACAGGCTCTGGACGTGCAGGCTCAGCAGCCATGGCTCACGGGCCCAGCCGCTCCGCGGCATGTGGGATCTTCCCGGACCGGGGCACGAACCCGTATCCCCTGCATCGGCAGGCGGACTCTCAACCACTGCGCCACCAGGGAAGCCCAGAGGTACCAATTTTAAATGATGACATGCTAGGAAATAAACATGAAGAAAAATATCTTTAAAATGTTTCCTCCTAAGCTATTTACATACTCTGTTAAACTTTGGTGACGGTACTTCCTCCACTTAATAAGTATTGATTATGCGTATGCTACATGCCCAACATGGTTGTAGGCAATGTAGATACCATAGTCAACAGGATGGGCCCAGTGTCTGCCTTCATAGAGGGTATATTCTTGGTACTGTTCATCCTGTGTCATGTCCCAACATCATTTTGCCTAATGTTTTGGCAAGAAAAGCATTGTTCTGGTCTGATACCACAGTGACTCATCCAGTAACAATAGCGAAAACAGTAATAATGATACTTTTATTGAGTTCTAACTAAAAACTCTTGATAAGCACCTTTGATATGCCTTATTTCACCTAGTCCTCCTAATAACCTTAGAAGGGATACTAAATGCAATCAGTTTTACAGTAGAGGAAATTTAAACTCAGAGAGAAGTTAACTAATTTAAAGTCCATAACTAGTAAGCAATGCAGCCAAAACCCAAACCCTGGACTTCGTGCTCATAACCACCATATTGTATTGCAAAACTTCCAGGACTCATCTGTTCTATTAAAATCAACAAACTTGGAGCCACACATAGTCGGTTTCAAGTCCAAGCACCACCCCTGGGAGATTTAACTTTTTTGAGTCTCTGTAACTCATCCACAGAGTAGCAATAATATGACAACCTTATGGTGTTTTGGTAAGGATTAATTAGGATAATGTTTATAAAGCACTGGATCAGTGCCTATACAATGGGTGTACATAATAGATAATAATTATCAACTTTGACCTAAGATGTGGCACAGTGCAGGCAACAGAGGCCTATTAATTATTTATAGACACTATTATTAATTCGCTTCCAATTCATGGGGATGGGGGCAGAGGTAGAAGGGGAGGTCTGAGGCCTTGGAAATCAAATTAAGTAAACTATTTATTGAGAGCCTCATCACACTAGGGTTTGAGTCGCTCAGTAAGTACATCCTCCCTGCCCGCCACTGCTTGATCACCTGTTCAACTCTTACCCTTTCTGTGAGGCCCAAATGAAATGCTGCCCTTCCCTGAAGCTCTTTTCATCTTCTATAGTAGGAAGAAATTTCTCCCACCTTAGAACTCCCAGGTTTTTAGTGAACAAAACAGTGGTTCGTAAATAAAGCCCTGCAGACTGGTTCCGGGAAGTTTCCATCAAAATCTTAGGTCCAGCCTCCAGAGTCTGATTCAGATGAGGCCCATGTATCTGCATCTTAAAACAGTGGGGGGGGTTTTGTGTTTTTTTGCGGTACGCGGGCCTCTCACTGTTGTGGCCTCTCCCGTTGCGGAGCACAGGCTCCGGACGTGCAGGCTCAGCGGCCATGGCTCACAGGCCCAGCCGCTCCGCGGCATGTGGGATCATCCCGGACCGGGGCACGAACCCATGTCCCCTGCATCGGCAGGCGGACTCTCAACCACTGCGCCACCAGGGAAGCCCTAAAACAGTGTTCTGTGTGATTTTGGTGGGCAGACATATTTGGGAATCACTGTAGGACAACATGAGGTTCTCAGTACATATGCATTCCTTTACACTGCAGTCATTCATGTGTATGTTTCATTTCTTTTCCTTGGAGATTATCTTTCTGATACTCCAATTCAATGTAGGAATAAAAATAAGAAAAAATAGAAAGAGGAAGTCCCTTGTAACATTTTTCTCAGGTCCTAATCACCTCCTCTAAGATGTTTTACTGCATTCCCTGGACAGCTGTTCCTGCTGTATGTTCCCATGACACTTTGATTTTCTCCCTACAGCAAGGGAGCTTATATTAGTTGGAACTTGAATGAGTTTTGCTAAAAACATAAAAATTTAAAAGTTATTGGAAGAATATCAGGGTGCCTGCAGAGTAATCAAGATAGGCCCTATCTGAATAGAAAGCCGCACACTTTAATGCTATCAGGGATCCCTTTTTATCTTGCAAGTCCACTTTATTCCATGTGTTGGTTACATTTCCTGGGACCTACTGACCTGCTTTTTCTCCATTTGGCCAGTTCTGTTCTCATGTACAGAAAGCTTTGTGATAGCGGGGAAGCATGCATTTCCAGATCAGAAAACCCTGCATGTAGAGTATATAGATTGGAATGACTCAGGTCACAGTCCCACTCCCAGACCAGGGCTTCTGGCGAAGGGTGGGGGACATGAGGAGTGACAGATACCAGTGACCGCACATGGTTGGTGGGATCAGTGTTATAAGACAGGATCCATGAAAAAAAAGATCTTACTGTAGACGACAAGCCAGAAAGATGGACACTGTTGTGAGACAAGTCTTTCCCTGGCTCTGTGCTGCATATACTACTTTCTCAGGTACAATTACCTACATTTAATGGGCTGCAGCAGAGAACAGCATTTGAGGACAGCTCCGGACTTCACCCCTTGGAGCTGCCCCTTGCTTACGCTGTGGCCTTGAGAAAATTACTTCATTACTCTGGGCTGCAGTTAGCTCAGCTTACAAAAATGGCAATAATAGTGGTACTGTTTCATCAGATTGATGGAAAATTGAGATAATATAACATGCTTAGACTAATGCCTGATATTCCTTACAAAAATGTTCGATATTAGCTATTATTAATTATTCTGTTGTCCCACTAGACTGTCAGCCCCAGGAAGGTAGGCAACCTTGGCTTTCTTTCTCCCCAGCACAGAGCACAATGCCTGGTTGTTACTGCGTGAGCCATCAGTACAGCTTTGTTGTCGGTGAACGCAGACCAAGTTCAGAGCAACATCTGCACCTTTACTCCACCTAAGTGTCTATTCTGCTGTAGTGGGGGGAGGGAGGGGGGAAGGAATTACACACACTTACGCGCGCGCACACGCACACACACACACACACACACACACACACACACACACACACACACTTCCTGAACTGGAGTGAAGAAGGGGCACATGGGGCCAGCTAAGCCATTACTGTCTCCATGTGGAATTGACTTCACCTTTAGAGAACCACAGCCAACCCCAGTGTCATGTTTAAGCAACCAACGTGTGTAATGTATCAATTGGGACCAAACAGCACTGGAATTTAACATCATGCTGTATAAGTAAAGTGTTTACTAAATAAATTGCCAGCATAAGCAAGATATGGAGAGCCTGCTTCAAGAGGATATTTCCCAAAGCACTTAAAAGTATCCACTTATTAACAATCACATTGGCATGACGGCATGCAAGGAAATGATTGTTTTGGCTTTTAATTTAAGCAGTAGCAGGAGTTTTTAGAATTGTTGGAATTTGGAAATTCTTTTGTTCTGTGTATCTTGGATAGATATAACCTTAGAATAAATTATGTTGTATTTTAGAAATGTCAAAAGCTATTGATTTAAAATACAAGTACATGCTTTTAACAACAACAACAACAAAAATGCCTTTTTAAAAAAGACTTAAGTCCAGAGGGACAAAAAGGGAAAGACTGATACATTTTACCATATAAAATTTGACTATAAAATATAAATTTAACACTTAAGTTTTCTACCTTATTAAAAATGTTTTAAAGTCAAAAGCCAAATGGACAGCCTAGAAAAATATTTCCGAGATGTACTAAGAGAAAGTTAATTTACTTAACATTTTAAATGCATTTGCAAATCAATTAAGAATAACTCATTAGAAACAGGCAAAATATATGAACAGGCAGTTCTTTGAAAAAATAAATGTACAAAGATATGAGACTTTACTCATTAAAGAAATACAGCTGACCTTTGAATAACAATTGTGTGGTCCACTAATTTTTTTCAATAAATACGTACTACGGTAACTATACACAATCTACCTTGGATTAAATCCGCAGATACGAAATCACAGATATGGAGGAACCTCATATTTGGAAGGCTGACTATAAATTACATGTGGATTTTTGCTGAGAGCAGGGCTGGCACCCCTAACCCCCTATACTGTTCAAGGGTCAACTGTATAAAGTAAATAATTTAATTTTTTTCACTTGTCAGATAAAGGACAGTTGATGTGATAGTGTTGGCAGGGAGGTGGACAAAATGTCACTCTTACACGTTGCTGGAAGGAGATTGGGTGCAACGTCTTTGGAGGGCTGTTGACAATATCCATTAAATTGGAAAATCCACATAATGATTGTCCCAGTAGTTCTACTTTTATAAAGTTAGCCTACAACACATGTACATAAGCTGATCAAGGATGTTTATGGTAGTATTGTAGGAAATAGCAGATAATTAAATCATCTTTGAAAGTCCATCAACAGGCTAAATATTTTATGGTATATTTATGCAATGAAGTATAAAGGAGCTATTTAAAATAATTAGATATAGAGCTATATGTAATGGTATGAAAGGACAGAAACAGTATAATTATGTAGAAAGGGCTTATAATCTCTGTTCCTACAGGAATGCTAGTACCTTGCTACTGCTGTCAAAAGGGAATACATATAATATGCAGGAAAAAATCTCTTAAGGATACAGAAGAAATGGTTAATAGTGGTTGCCTTCTAGGAATAGAACTAAAATTTTGCAATGGGAAGAAGACTTAATTTTCTCTGAATAATTGTACTTTTTTTTTTATCATTTGTAACTTTTAGCTTTCAGCGGGCCAGACATTATACTTCTGGTTTATAGCATCTCATTTTCAAAACCACTGGTGAGGGCTTCCCTGGTGGCGCAGTGGTTGAGGGTCCGCCTGCCGATGCAGGGGACGCGGGTTCGTGTCCCGGTCCGGGAGGATCCCGCGTGCCGCGGAGCGGCTGGGCCCGTGGGCCATGCCCGCTGGGCCTGCGCGTCCAGAGCCTGTGCTCTGCAACAGGAGAGGCCACAATAGTGAGAGGCCTGCGTACCACAAAAAACCAAAAACAA
>NW_006774921.1:139246-145393 GCF_000442215.2 Lipotes vexillifer
AAAAAAAAAAAAAAAAAAAAAAAACCACTGGCGAGTCAAGTTTAATTAGCTCTGTTCTACAGATGGGGACCTTGTGATTTGAAAAGATGGAGTAACTTATCTAGGGTCCCACAACTGGTGTCCTTGTTCTCTCATCAATAGAGAGGTTTACAGAAATATCAAGGAGTGCGGTTCTCAGTAATCTCACGTATGTTCATGATTCCATACTTAGGAAGGCTGAAATATTTTTAAAGAAAAAATAAAATATTTTCCAAATATTTTTACCTCAGAAGTAGAAAAAAGAATGGATTTCCTGCTTTACTTTCTAGAATGCTCTGCTCCCAAATTCCAAGTGTCAGGGTGGTATAACAAAGTCTAGAAAGTGTTTCCTCTTTTCTTTCCTTCAACACGGTTTATTGACCAGAATGTTTAGACTGGGGAGATGGTAAGAGAAGTATAACAAAGGAAATAAAGAGCATCAGGCCTGAATCCCACCATCAGTACACGCTTACCTTTAGGGGAAGACTTGGGAAAGCCTGACTTGTGATTCCAGAAGGATAGACAAAGAAGTTCCACCTTGCTTCTCCTGATTCTACCTCTGGAATGGACATCATAGGGTTTATAGCAAAATGAAATGAATGGACGGACACACAGCAAGAATAACCATAAGACAGCTACAGAGATTAAAAATGTGGGTGCAGGATCAGAAAGGTGTATATGAATTTACATGAAGGTGGATTTATTCTATCCACTGCTCCACTCAAGTGTTGGGTGTGGCTTTGTGACAACAGTCAACTGCTGTCCCCTCAGTTGGTCTTACTGTCCACGTGACTTATAAATTCAAGCCTACCAAAGAGCTGAGTGTGATTTTAGTGCTTAAACATTTGTTTTTCATACAATAGCCCCTAAACCCGAATTCCTTGGGTGCTCACACAAGGAAAACAAAACTGAATTGGACTTTGACAGACTGTCTTGGTCTTCAAATGGGGTACCTTCTCCAAGGATTTACATGTGTAGTTTTGACTGAATAGGTTTTGCCTTACTTTCTGACTTACGAACCTAACCCCAAGATGAGTGAGTCACAATACTAGTTATAATCACGGCCAATTATTTAATCTCTCTGAGGCTGAACACGCCTATCTGTAAAAGCCGTAAGGTTATTGAGAGAATACAATGAGACATACAAAGGAAACATATATAAACAGACCTCTAATGCCTATAGAATTTCTGTGTCTGGTTGATTAGTGGAGAATGTGCACCTATCCAAAAGAAAAACTCTAAAATAAGTCCTTTAAAGATACTTAGTTTTAAAAATAAATAAAAATATTCCATGGGATCTCATAACGTTAGGATCTGTCCAGCTTTGTCTATTAACCTGATATACCTCCAGGCAGCCTTAAGAATACTGTATGTACTGACATGATGGTTGCTAAGACTGGGGTGAGAAGACCTGTGTGAAAGCAAGACTGAGGCAGAGAGGAAGGTGCCAGAGGTTGAGCTGCTGTTACCTGTTTGTTTCCCCGCAGGCCACATTCCCTGGCCCAGCCCTATCAGTGTGAGAACCAGATTCTGTCTCTCCCTACACTCAACCATGATCTTCAAAACCCCACAAATACCCAGGGTCTAACAGGGTCTCCAGGAGACCCTTTTTATCTTCTTGGCACCAGAGCTTCTCCAGGAACCAGAAGGAAAGTTTTAGAACATGATACAAGGACAAGACACAAGAAGAAGCCACAACAAAGGTTAACTTTGCTTCAGAGATTGAAGAAAACACTGCTGCAAGGCTACCACACCACAGACTGCAGAGCCCAGATGTGTAGAAATGACACTGACAGCTGCCATTTACTTCCGTGTTGCCTGCTAATATCCATGTGTCATGATAGCAGCTTTTACCATGGTATTTGCTGGGAGCTCTGAATTAGCCTATTCCCTAAGCAGTAGTAGTAGGACTAGTAAAAGTAGTTTGTTCCAGTTCATATTCTAAGTACTTTACATATGTTAACTCATTTCATTTTGCTATAAACCCTATGATGTGTATATTATTTTGATCCCTATTTTATCAATGAAGATAACAGAGCATGGAAATAAATCGACAGGAAAAAATAAAAGAAATTGCCAGGATTACACAAGTATTCATTGTAGGAGCTGGAATTTGAACCCAGGTAGTCTGTCTCCACAGACTGTGCTCTTAATCTCAGGGGCTGGTAAATCTTTTGTAAAGGGCCAGCTAGTAAATATTATGGCATCGATTTTTCACATGGTCTCTATTGCATATTCTTTATTGTTTTTTTAAAATCCTTTAAAAGTGTAAAACCAATCTTAGCTCACAGGAGGCACAAATACACGCAGCAGGCCCATTTTGGCTGTGGGCCATATGTAATCTGCTGGTTAATACTGCACAGGTTTTGATCAAAGGTTTAAGCACACAGTGGGTGTGCTATTGCATGCATACTCCTCTTAGGCAAATCCTATATGCCTGTAATATAATTGGTTTTCTGTTGACAAAATAATCCACAGTTCTGACTTCATCTCTATCTCTCATTTTGTCTGAATTGATGAGGTTTGGTTGCCTTTTCAATCAGCCTTCTGCTGTTGTTGGACATTTAAGAAGGGACCATAAGGGGCTTCCCTGGTGGCGCAGTGGTTGAGAGTCCACCTGCCGATGCAGGGGACACGGGTTCATGCCCTGGTCTGGGATGATCCCACATGCCGCGGGGCAGCTGGGCCCGTGAGCCATGGCCGCTGAGCCTGCTTGTCCGGAGCCTGTGCTCCGCAACGGGAGAGGCCACAGCAGTGAGAGGCCCGCGTAAAAAAAGAAGGGACTGTAAGGATGGAATGAGAGCTTATTTTTCAGTCACTTTCAGTGTGTCATCGGCTTTCTCTTCAGGATGTATTATTATACAGGGAAGTGACCTTAGGCACTATGGCATTGGACTGGAGTTGGATCTTTCTTTGACTGACTAGAAACAAAGGCATAAATAAGATGTAGTATCTCTAAAACCTTAAGGTTGCCACTTTTCTGGGACCTAACCTGACATTAATTAAGGCAGTTCTGCTAGTAGAAATTTATCAGCAACCTGGCATCTAATCCTTTATCATTTTCATTAAAGCTTAAAATGGCTTATAAAGAGACATGGTTCGTGAAATGGATTGATATCGCAATGGAACCTCCTGCTTTCTAGGTACCTGCTATATACTTGGAGATTCAAAACATCATCACAGCATTGTAGGCTAGGCTGCTAGTGAAGAAACCACTGTGAGTTATTGGATTTGCCAAAAAGGAAATAAATCTTGGTTATTTAACACTTCCATAGTACATAATGCATAACTCAGCCTCATGTGATGAGTGTGAGGAAATCATTGCACTGGTTATTTCAGTTTGAAACTTAAAACTTACAAAAGTGTTTTTCAAGTTGTTTTGACCACAACTCATAGTAAAATATAGACTAAAAGAATTCTCATGATACAGTACACATCTATCTACACACAGATGTAAACTGAAACAAAAGTTTCAGAGTCAATACTACTATAGCTACATTTGAGACATTTCTGATATTTTATTATCTATTCTATTCCATTAAATTTTTCAATGTTCTTTATTACAACTAAATTTATTTCATAACTTATTAATGGGTCTTGACTCAGTTTAAAAAACACTTCCCTAGAAGACCCACATTCTCACACTGCTCTGGTTTACAAGAAGCAACTGTTTGGGGGTTCTTCTGTATCTTTACATCTTACTTTATTTGTTGAGAACCAGATTTATGTGAGATTTACGTGTAAATCACTGTACCAGGCTCTATGGGAAGTGCAAAGAGATGCCTTCAACTACCCCAAGCCAGGAATTTTCTGAGTTGCCAGGAAAACACAGGTGAACAAAGCAACATATAATCTCTGCCCTCATAGAGTTTATGATCTAGTGAATGAAAGAAACTCAGAACTCAAGGAGTTTGAGAAGACAACATAGTCAAGTGAATGACTTAAGTAAGTAAACTGTTTTATTAGCATTTTTCTGGATAAAAAGTATTTCTTTATCTAGCAGGGTCAGTCCCATTTTTACAGATGAGAAAATAGAGACTCAGAATCTGTCATTTAGGCTTAAAGACTTAAATCTAAGACATGACACCATAAAACTCCTAGAATAGAACACAGGCAAAACATTCTCTGACATAAATTGTACCAATGTTTTCTTAGGTCAGTCTCCCAAAGCAATAGAAATAAAAGCAAAAATAAACAAATGGGACCTAATAAAATTTATAAGCCTTTGCACAGCAAAGGAAACCATAAACAAAAAGACAACCTATGGACTGGGAGAAAATATTTGCAAATGATGTGACAGACAAGAGCTTAATTTCCAAAATAAACAAACAGCTCATACAACTCAACAACAGACAAACCAAACAACCCAATCGAAAAATGGGCAGAAAACCTAAATAGACATTTCTCCAAAGAAGAAATACAGATGGCGAATAGGCACATGAACATCACTAATTATTAGAGAAATGCAAATCAAATCTGCAGTGAGGTACCTCCTCACACCAGGCAGAAAGGACATCATTAAAATGCTGGAGAGGGTGTGGAGAAAAGGGAACCCTCTTACACTGCTGGTGGGAATATAAATTGTTGCAGTCACTATGGAGAACAGTATGGGAGTTCCTCGAAAAACTAAAAATAGAGTTGCCATATGATCCAGCAATCCCAGTCCTGGGCATATAGCCAGACAAAACTATAATTCAAAAAGATACGTGCACCCCTATGTTCATAGCCACATGATTTGCAATAGCCAAGACATGGAAGCAACCTAAATGTCCATCGACAGAGGAATGGATAAAGAAGACGTGGTATATATACAATGGAATATTACTCAGACATAAAAAAGAATGAAATAATGCCATTTGCAGCAACATGCATGGACCTAGAGATTATCATACTAAGTGAAGTAAGCCAGACAGAGAAAGACAAATATCATATGATATCACTTACATGTGGAATCTAAAAAAATGATACAAATGAACTTATCTACGAGACAGAAAAGACTCAGTTGTAGAGAACAGACTTGTGGTTGCCAAGGGGAAGGGGTGAGTGGGGGAGGGAAGGACTGGGAGTTTGGGATTAGCAGATACAAACTATTATATACAGGATGGGTAAACAACAAGGTCCTACTGCAGAGCACAGGGAACTGTATTCAATACGCTGTGATAAACCATAATGGAAAATAATATGAAAAAGAATATACATCTATGTATAACTGAATCACTTTACTTTACAGGAGAAATTAACATAACACTGTAAATCAACTATACTTCAATAAAATTTAAAAAAAGAATCTGTCATTTACCAGAATTACATCATTGTTTACAGGCCAAATCCAGGATTATTTGTAATAGACATGCTGCCTCACATGATTAAATGTTTTTGTTTTTTTTTGAAATGAAGTGGGTTGGGAGTTAAGAAGAAGTGATGATTAAGTCACATTATAAAAACGTTTTAACCTTGAGAAAGCTTGGAAGATGAGAGGTCCCATTACTCATCTCTCTTTCCTTCAGGAGCTAATCTGATTATTTTTGAAATCGGCAAATTATGTCTTTTAAAGAGAAGAATGGCACCTTCTTGTATTTTGCAATCTTTTCTGATTAAATTCTTAAAATCCCTCATTTGGAATTTTACTCATCTAAACCCTTATTTCAAAAACCAGGAAAGAAAGTGGGACATTTTCTGCAGATCATCAAGGAAAGGAACCAAAGAACGTCACCTGTCTGGGAGAATCTAGGCTTTGTTCTCTTCACCAAGCATTTCTTGAGCACTGACCCAAGAGACCATGCTATCTATACACTAAACATCTACTGCTCCTAGGAAGGAGTGAACATGTTATTATTTTTTAATTGATGTATAGTTGATTTAAAATGTATTAGTTTCAGGTGTACAGCATAGGGATTCAATATTTTTATAGATTATATTCCATTTAAGGTTTAGGAGTGGAAACTTTTAAATGGCAGATGGAAAAGATCATCTCAACTTCAAATGAAGTGTATAAAATAGACTTTTATACTCATCATCCTCATCTCTTAGATATCTGTGCCTTGGGGATCAACTCATTCTATAAACTTACATGTGTAACAGTTTCTTACTTGGGAAAATTGAGATCATTTGGATACACTAAAGAGCGGT
>NW_006774921.1:145442-161512 GCF_000442215.2 Lipotes vexillifer
GTTTTAGTGAGAAAATGGACAAGGCGAAGATTTTTAAAGTGCCAACCCTTAGTAGAATTGTACGCAGAGAGGACCAGGTCTCTGGCCACCTATGTGAAACCCTCTGTTATATCCACTTAGAGCCCAACAACTTCTCTCTTTCTTAACATTCACCAAGAGTTTTAATTGTCCACTCATTTTGTGACTATTTAATCCATAAGAGTCTCTCTGGGGAGCCTTCACTAGACTACAGTCTCCATAAAAGTAGAGATTTTATTTCTACTCTATTACTACTATATCCCCCAGTACTAAGCAATGTGATTAAGTGTTAAAGAAATGTCTACTGGATGAATGAATGGTCATGTTAAGGAATGTTGTTTTAAATAAAGTACTTAGGTTTAGTTCAATCTTTATATATTATTCATTAGCTACTAAAAGAGCACCTGAATCACTCATGATGTTCTTTTTGTTTGTTTTACAGTCAACTTTGACCACTTTGAAATTTTAAGAGCCATTGGAAAAGGCAGTTTTGGGAAGGTGAGAACCAAAATGATTAACCAATAGTGGGGTATGTAGCTCAGAGAACAGAGAGCCCAAGAAGGTTCAGATTAGTTACTGGGACCACAGTAAATGATAATTCAGAGATGTTTTCATAATGGGTTTTTATAAAATTATTACCACAGTTTGAGCAAAGTATGAGACAGGCAGCTACATAATGAACATGTATGATCTCAGAATTATCTCAAAGTCAAATCAGTTTACTCACTAGAGTTTGAGGCTTTCTCTATACTAATGGGGAGAGTAAGATTTCATAATCATTTGCAAGTTGTACCAGTACATTCAGTAACAGTTGTCTTGTCAGTATAAGAGTTAAATCTTTTCATGTGGGAAAGAAGCCACCTGATTTCTGTTTTCCCCAATTGTACCATAGTTTTATTTTTAAAAAACCTGCCATAAAAATCCTACCATAAAATTCATACACATTCAGTCCAATTCTTTGTTAAGAATCTTCTAGATTCATACCCTGATTACTATTGTGTCTTGTGGAAACATACTTTAACAGAATATCTCATATTTCATAGTGAACTCGCATTTTAGAATCATCTGCTGTCGACTTTATCAGGCATTATGTGAACCTCTAAAAGAGTTTCAAAAATATGCACATCATGCTTAGTGTTTTTCCCCATGCTTCAAGTCCTTTTTGGTTGTATCACCTATGGCTGTCAACAGAAATTCCTGCACAATATTGTTCATCTTGACAGTTTAGTCATGCCTATTTTGGTCACTAAAAAACAGAATAAGGATGCTGTTAGTTATTGGAAGATTCCTGACATGGAGGCAGCTATTTTCCCCAAAATGCTGTCTTAAAAATCCCCACAAGCAAAAACAGGCAAACTTGTTTGAGAAGGCAGAGATTTAGAACTTGAATTGGTACAGGGGAAGAAAGTGAAATTTTCTACTCTGAAATCAGAGCTGCGTGGCAACTTTAACATCAGAGAATTTGCAAGTGATGGGGCCTCCATGCTGAGATAAACGGTCTTGTTCTGTCTCATTCCCATGATCCATCATCTCCCTAATCACTGTCTCACTCTGGTTGGCACCATTAGGTCTGCATCGTACAGAAGAATGACACCAAGAAGATGTATGCGATGAAGTATATGAATAAACAAAAGTGTGTGGAGCGCAATGAAGTGAGGAATGTCTTCAAGGAGCTCCAGATCATGCAGGGGCTGGAGCATCCTTTCCTGGTTAATTTGTGGTAAGTCGTTTTCTTGGACCTCTGAATGGGACACTCCTACCTTCACCCCCAAATCCTCTTACATAAACACATCCTGATTTCTACGTGTGCCTTGGCAAAACCCTCATTGGGATCTTCCTCAGGACTTTTGTTCGCCTTGGCTTCTTTGACTTTATATAAAGAAACAAAAATGTTATATTATCACCAGTAAATACTGCTCAGTTCAGTTGCCATCTTTCCCCTTGTCCTTGAGGTCAGTATTTTTTTTAAAGCATTGTCATTCAATAGGCTGGCAAGGAATAAGTTCAGATGTCTTCTCACTCATTAGGTCTTCTTCCCCCTTACTCGTGGGGCAGGGACTTGGAGTGCAAAGTATGGCATCACTGGCAGAGATGAGGTTGACTGTTAGGACTTGTACAAAACACTTTCTTCTTAAAGTGATTGGCAATCAACCTTTTTTCCTTGCAGCATACTTCTTAAGCAGCCACATATATACCTGTGAGTTGGAAAAGGACGGGTGCTGCCTTTCTCACCAAATAGACTTTAACACAACCGGAGCTGATTTATGTCAGTAGCTCTCAAAGCCATTATCATAATCCAAGCCTTAGAAGACAGCAGAGACTTTATGTGGCTGGCTCATTTTGCTCTACATTTTAATGCATCCATTATGTTAAGAGCCAGTTCTTAAAGCTAATTCACTATGACTGTTATTTAAATATGTATACCAAGCAGTTCTTACTTACTGGCAAAGGGGAAAAAAAAAAAAAAGATCTCTATTCAGAGAATACTAATGGAAAAATCATCGAAATGTCACTGTGTGTTTAGGGAGATTCTCTAGAGCAATCAGTGCATAAAACCTGTCTCCCTCCATCTTTAATTAATACAGTTCACTTAATACACAATTTGCTTGAAGACTCTGTGCCACAGTTGAAAAGAAGATGGTTCTGTGTGACTTGGAAATAGGTCTGTTAGAGTTTATGCACTCTTCAGACATGGGGAAGCTCATTTTGGCCCAGCCTTGGTGTATTTAATCAGTATTTGGCAATGGCCTATTCACAATGCTGCCATGTAAAGAGTCAAATGGATGCAGCTCTTTCTTCCCCGTCCTTTGCAATCATCAAATTGCCTTTTTTTCCCTCTCTTCACAACGATGACCCTCCCTTTGTTCAAACTCACACTGTCCTCCTTCAAAAGTTCAACCAACTAATTTTCTTCTTTTAAGACCAGGAGCCCTTTGTAAGGGCACATTTAGCATTTTGCCCTCTCATGCTTGTCTGTCATCCCTGAGTAGGCCACATTGATTTCATTCTATTCCCTTTTTTTTTTTTTTTTTTTTTAAATAACATGAGTGTTGTGAGACTTTAAGCTGGCCAAAGAGAATAGATTTTGCTACTCGCTCTCTTGGTTTCACTCCAGACATCATTCTCTTGCCTGTGCATCCTGACTTGGCAATAACAGGACATATATCCTATTCTACCCTTATTCTCACTTCTGACACTGAATCTTACAGTAGAATCCTGGGCACCATTAACACTGATAGAAGAGAGAGAAGAGACAGCTCCACCCCCATGATTCTAATACCACATTCAGAACTGGAAACTGACAAGGGGCATTCCCAAAGGTAGAGCAGAAACCCCTTTGTCTTTCAAACCTTGAGATAAAAGTCTTCAGACCAGGGCTTCCCTGGTGGCGCAGTGGTTGAGAGTCCGCCTGCCAATGCAGGGGACACGGGTTTGTGCCCCGATCCGGGAAGATCCCACATGCCGTGGAGCGGCTGGGCCCGTGAGCCATGGCCGCTGAGCCTGCGCGTCCGGAGCCTGTGCTCCACAACGGGAGAGGCCACCACAGTGAGAGGCCCGCGTACCGCAAAAAAAAAAAAAAAGTCTTCAGACTTCAGCATCTTTTTTCCTTCTAATAAATGCTTTCTGCCTTACTCAGTACAGCATAGTAAATATAAGTGATCCTTCCACAGCTATTAAGCACCTTGCACTGCTTCAGGAGGTGTGGCTGTGAGTAATTTACTTTATTGTTTTTAAGTCCCATTGTTATAAGATACGCTTAATGTGTGTAATTTGGGTTGTTTCTATGAGTGAAGTATGATCAAGTGCTCTGCCCGGTGCCCCAGCACATAGTAAGCATCTTACAAATGGTAGCTCTTAATTTCCTTGCTCCATTAAGGCATAGCATTCTCAAGTGCCCATCACTGGTGGCCAGTGTGGAACTCCAAAAGACAAGTCTGAAGGGTGCTTGGTCCCAAGGCATCCTGGCAAGCTGTGTGTGGTGAAGGAAGGGGGAAAGAGGCTTCAACTCATTCCCTGTAAGAGCTTATGTTTGTTTTGTCTTCCACCTGCATTCTGCAAATGAAAGAAAAGATTCCCTGTGTATTATGTACAATTGAATCAAGATTTTTCTATCCTGGGTTTAACTAGACTGCGCTTTATATCCCCAAAACTTCAGGAGCTGATTTTCTTAAGAAGCATTGTATGATTAACAAAATAATAGCAACATTTTTTAGAACTCTTCTGTACCCATTCATGTACTCTATTTTGCTGATATGTGGTGTAGGCCTGCCAGTACTGCTTTTAATAATAATCTTCTCAGGGATGCTCAAAATGTCCTCTGGGGATGTGTTCAGAAAATTCTGGTTTTCAGGATGAAGGAAAACACAAATTGTTTCTCTTTCAAGCAGGTTTTACACTAATGTTAAGAAGTTGGTTTATGACTATATCGGTATAAACACAGACACATATGATCTTTGGAAATTTTTCTGCTCATTGCAAGTTGAAAAACAGAAAATCACATAGAGAACTGAAAATTCTCCGATAATCCTATCACCTTGAAACCACTCCTAACAGTGTGTACTTTCCAGTAAAATGTCTGCATCTGATTATGCATGAGTCCCATTCATTCCTTCATTCATGTATATATTTCCGGAGCATCACGATTTATAATCAGCCTTGCCAGATAAAATACAGGATGCATAATTAGATTTGAATTTCAGATAAATAACCAATAACTTTTAGTATATGTCCCAAGTATCACACAGGACATATTTTAAGTAAAAATTACTCATTATGTGAATTTCTAATTTGTGGGCATGTTGCATTTTTATTTGCTCAGCCTGGGAACCCTAATTGTAACAGAAGCCCGTATCGTGGGAACGCAGTACTGAGCACAAATACCGCGTGAATATATCAACTATGAGAAGTGCATGAAGGAACTAAGTAGAAAGAGGGGTGTGGGAGGTATGTTTTGAGGGTTTTTCAGGGAAGGAAGGTCACTAGTCTGGGAGCACCAGTGTTAAGGGTGGAAGAACCTTCTGAATTAAAATTCAGCCTCTCCAGACCTCTCCAGACCCGCCCGACTCAACACAGTTATCAGATAAAGGCCATGTTATAAAGTGAAGGCTGCCTGACAGGGCTGACGTCCAAGAAAAGCAAATACAGTCTTCCTGCGAGCCCCTCCCTGAGGGCCTCTAAACAAAGCCCTGGCAACCCACAGCCAGCAAAACAATCGCCCGAGTCCTGCCCAGCACAGCCGATCCCCAGGTGGCTTTTGTTCACTGAGATTAAGCCTGCAGCTGCGCACAGCCACTCAGGGCTCCGAGCTCTCCTCACCCGTGTCTCCCGTTCCTCCCGTCCCGTGAACCCCAAGGGTCCTCGTGTGGTTTCAGGAAATGAGGAGATGCGGTTGTCGGCGTTAAATGAAAAGAACCATTGGTACTGAGAGTGCGAAAAGGGAGCCCCGTGAGATAGCTCAACACAGTCACATAAATGAGTTCCCTGGAAGCAACCTCTGTCATCTGTGACTCAGAGTGCCAGCACCTCTTCACGGAATCAGAGACCTTTGAGAACGCAGGGTAGCCTTCAGAGTCCCAGCATCAACCATAATAACTTCTATTACTTTGGGTTTTACATATATGTTCTCATGTATTCATCCCAACAACCTACGTGGATGGGGATTATTCTTCCCATTTTACACCTGAAGAAACTGAGGCTCAGAGAAGTTACACCATTTCCCCAGAGTCACACAGCCAGGACCCAAACCCAGGAATCCTGATTTCAAAGACCCTGCTCTTCCTGCTATCCTCTACCCTCCCCCACAGATGTCTTGTGAGACTCTCTTACAAAATACGTACAGAAATGCAATTTATTTTGTTGATCTTTCTCCACACCCCAGCAGAATACAAACTCCATGACGCAGATATGTTAGTATCTTTTGTTTACTGCCTCACTCTCCAGCTCCTACAATAGTGCCCAGCTCACAGAAAGGGCTCAATAAATATACGTTGAATGAATGAATGAATAAACGAAGTGAATTAGCAGTGGGACTAGTCTTCTGGCTCCTGGTTTTTTGCTCTTTGCCCATCATACCTCTGCCACCTCTTGCACACTCACAAACAGCCCCATATAATCATGCCCATTCCAGATTCTTTGTAGGCCCTGAGGTCAGAGGGACCCGAGTTTGAATCCCTGTTTCGCCGCTTGCTAACTGTGTAAATGAAGCAAGTTACATTATGTGTTTTTCTTGGTTTCCTCATCTATAATTGGGAATAACAGCAATGTCCATAGCAGAAGGTACTGATACGAATAAGAACATGTATATAAAGCATCTCAAACACAGTAGATATTTAATAAATGATGGCTTTAAACAAACAACTCTGAGGCCCCTCCCAGAAATGACATGACCCCCCTGCCCCCATAGCCAGAGATGATTCTAAAGATTCTTAGGTGGACAGATGCACCTGAACTTGAGCTGGCTTGGGCATTAAAAGTCTTTTGTTCTAAAATTTTAACTCAAACAGTTTCTTTGAATCAAAATAAATGTCTTGATATAAAATAAGGAAATACAGAGTGTTGTAATGAAAATAATAAATACCCATATATCGTCACTCAGAATAACTGTTGTAATAGTTTCCTGTTGCTGCTTTAACAAATTACCACACACACAAAACAACAACAAATTACCACAAACTTAGTGGTTTAAAACAACAGGAATTGAAGCAGCTGAGGTTAAAGCTATTTTCGTAATATAATGAAAACATTATTTTCCTTTGCCCTGTACGGTTATTTGCGCTGAAACTTCACAAACAGACAAAACTAATCAGAACAATGATTACCTATGGAATGTAGAGATTAACTAGAATGTTGCATGTGGAAAACTTAGGAAGTAATTGAAAGATTCCATTATCTTTATTGTGGCGTTGCTCATAGGAGAGTATATATTTGTAAAAATTCATTACATTTTATACTGAATATCTGTGCATTTCACTATAATTTTCCCTCATTAAAAGAATATGGAATAAAAAAAACACATGTATTATATTACAATTCTGGAGGTCAGAAGTGCAAAATCAGTCTTCCTGAGCTAAAACCAAGCTATCACAGGGCTGTGTTCCTTCTGAAGGCTCTAGCGGGGAGGACTTCTTTCTTTACCTTTTCCAGCTTCTCCGGGCTGCCTGCATGCCTTGGTTCACGGCTCCTCCTTCCATCTTCAAACCTCTCTCTGACCTTCTGCCTTCCTCTTCCATCTTTTAAGGACTCCTGTGATTGCATTGGGCCCACCTGGTGATGATGATTCTTGCCCAAGCTCTAGCCACTCTCCACTGGGCCCTCTTCTCAGCTAGGCCTCAACCCTACCCAATAAAGACTTGAACAAAACACTAACATCCTTTTTAACCGCTCAAGGCCACATCCTAGGATGGCCCTAGCCCACGTATAGTGCTTGCCTGAGAAAACTCAAGGCTAGGGAAAAATTTACTGGGGCCCCCGTCTCCCAGCCACTGTGGAAGGGGAGGAGCCCAATTTCCATACACGGCGTCAGTTAACAAACCAGGTGGGATTCACATGGACCAACCCCACCTTCCCAGCTTTTGTAAGTTTTCACTTTCCTGACTCTTCTGAGCCCCCGCTCACCACCCTCTCTATTCCCTATTCAACAAATCAAAGTTGAGTTCAGTTCACAACTGGACTCTTTCTTTTTTTTCTTCTTACATCTTTATTAGAGTATAATTGCTTTACAATGGTGTGTTAGTTTCTGCTTTATAACAAAGTGAATCAGTTATACATATACATGTGGACTCTTTCTATTGCAGTAGGATATTACGGACTAAACTCTCTCCTTACTACTTTAACCGGTGTCAGCTTTGTTAACTTAGGAAGAGATGTGATTAAATTAAGGATCTTGAGAAGGGGAGATTATCCTGAATTATCCAGTGTTGTCATAGGAAGCAGGTGTCCCTGATGAACTTGGATAGTTGGGGAAGAAGGAAGCAGCCCCTCAGGAAGAACTTGGCAGAGAACAGTGTTATCGTGTGGCCAATACATAGTACTTGTTCCATATAGTTGTTGACTGACTGACTGTTGGGCTAATGGCCATGAAACTGGATCTTTATAATGCAGACTTATTCATTTATTCCTCAATATTACAAAGGATTCCTTAGGAATTCATTGGAAGAATATGTGGTAGCTTACATAGTATCAGAAGTGAAGCTTGAAGAAGCAGGTCTCAGGAGGGTGAGGGACAAAGGAAGTTCTGGGACTCTGGGTAGCAGGAAGTAAGGAACAGAAGTGCAAAATCAGTCTTCCTGAGCTGAAACCAAGCTATCACAGGGCTGTGTTCCTTCTGAAGGCTCTAGGGGGGAGGACTTACTTCCTTACCTTTTCCAGCTTCTCTGGTCTGCCTGCATGCAGGCTATCTCAGCTGGGATGAATCAGCTGCAGCCAATTTTCTAACCTTGCATCACGGACTCAACGTTCAAAGTCCTGGGAGGGAATCCAACTGGCCTTGCTCAGAAACATGTCTACCCCTTGGCTAGAAGAAAGAGTGAAACAAATAATGACTCCTAGATTGTTGGCGGGAGGAACTTGGTGAATAATTGTGTCATTCACTGAAGAGGAACAGATTCATTGTCAAAATCAAGAACTCTCTTTAATTAACAAGAACTCTCTTAACTTTGAGCTGCATCTTAGTCATCCATATAAAGCTGTTGAATAGGCATTGAGTCTGGTGCTCAGAAGAGAAATCCAGAGTCAAAGGAGAAGTCCCACAAAACACGAACATGGGAATCATTGGCTTATAGGTGCTATTTAAATCAGAGACTTGAAGGAAGCACCTTTGGAGAGAGATTACATAAAAGAAAAGGGCTGAGGACTCAAGACCTAGAGCATTTAATACAGTAGTTCTGACAGAGGAGGAAGACTCAGGGAACTAGACAAAGAAGGTAGTCCCAGGAACCTAGCCAACAAGCTAGGGGTAAATCAGGAGAGAATCCTAGAATCGAGAAAGGAAAGTGTTTCAGAAAAGAAGGCATGTAAACCATTTCAAGTACTGCAGAGAAGTCAAGAATACGGAGACAAATGCCCACTGACTTGGGAAGGGGTAGATGTGGTGACCTTGATATGAGCCAACTCCAAATGGCTGGACAAAAGGTGGAAGGGAGTGGCTTGATCAGAGCATGGGACTGAGTAATTTTCTTTTTCGAGGGTGGAGTGCAAAGTGGTTTTGTTGTGTTTTGAGATTAATCCATGTTGTCACAAGCAGCAAGTGTATTGTCATTTCTCTATCATAGTCCACTGTATGAATATCCCATGACTTATTTATACATCTTACTGTTTTTTTATCATGCAACACAATGTTTGTTTGTTTTTTTTTGCGGTACGTGGGCCTCTCACGGTTGTGGCCTCTCCCGTTGCGGAGCACAGGCTCTGAACGTGCAGGCTCAGCGGCCATGGCTCACGGGCCCAGCCGCTCTGCAGCATGTGGGATCTTCCCGGACTGGGGCACGAACCTGTGTCCCCTGCATCGGCAGGCGGACTCTCAACCACTGCGCCACCAGGGAAGCCCTGCAACATAATTTTTAATTGAAGTATAGGTGATGTAAGGTGTTGTGTTATATATATATATATATCCTTTATTCAGATTCTTTTCCCTTATAGGTTATTACAAAATATTGAGTAATAGTTCCCTGTGCTCTACAGTAGGTCCTTGTTGGTTATCTATTTTATATACAGTAGTGTGTGTATATACATCTTATTATTGATGTATGTTTGGGTTGTTTCCAGTTTGAAACTTTTACAAATAGTCCTGCTGTTAACATTCTTCGTTGTATCTTTTGGTAAACAAAAGTACACACATTTGGGGGCAATAAACCTAGGAATTAAATCACTGGATCCTAAGATTTATGTAGGTTTATCTGGCAAACAGTTTTCCAAAGAAGTTGTACCAATTTATATTCACATCAGCAAGATGTGAGAATTCAAGTTACTCTAAAACCTCACCAACACTTGGTATTGTCAGTTTCTTTACATATAGGTGTTCCAGTAAATGTGTAATTGTATCTCATTTGGTTTCAGATTGAGTTTCCCTGGTGACTTAGAGTTTGGGAACATTTTTATATGCTTATTGGCCATTGGGAATCCGCTCTTGAGAAGTGCTTGAGTTTTTGGTCCATTTTTTTATGGTTCGCCTCTTTTTCTCATTGATCCATAGAAGTTCTTTATATATTCTGTAAACAAGTCTTTTTGAGGATGTAAATTATTTGCCCAATCTGTGACTTACCTTTTCACTCTATAATGATGTTTTTTAAAATAATCATTAAAGCTTGAATTTAAATGTGGTATAATTTATCAACCTTTTCCTTTATGGGTAGTGCTTTCTGTGTCATGTTTAGGTAATCTTTGCCCATACCAATGTGAAAATATCTATCCTGTTTCCTAGAAGCTTTGTTGTTTTAGCTTTTACATTTAGATCTATATTCCAGCACCAAGATTCACTTTCTTTCCCCATATGGCTATCTAATTAACCCAACACCATTTATTGGAGCTTTTATGCTTTCCTTCCTGCATCACAGTAACACATTTGTTATTAGTCATCATATACGTGTGGGTTTCCAGACTTTGTTCTATTGATCTACTTGTGTACCTTGACACATTTATCACACTACCCTAAGTACTACAGCTTCAGACTGGTAAAAGAATTCAGTAACATAATGCTCCTTCTTTTTTTTTTTTTTTTTTTTTTTTTGCGGTATGCGGGCCTCTCACTGTTGTGGCCTCTCCCGTTGCGGAGCACAGGCTCCGACGCGCAGCCCCAGGGGCCATGGCTCACGGGCCCAGCCGCTCCGCGGCATGTGGGATCTTCCCGGACCGGGGCACGAACCCGTGTCCTCTGCATCGGCAAGCGGACTCTCAACCACTGCGCCACCAGGGAAGCCCAATGCTCCTTCTTGATTATCTTCATTATCGTTGGACCTTTTCAATTCCATATAAATTTCATAATCAGCTTGTCAATTTGTATTTTAAAGCTGCTGTTATTTATATTGGGTTACATTGAATTTATAGACTAGTCCAGGGAGAATTAAAATATTTGAAAACTATTAAACCTTTGAATTTATCAAATACACACACACACACACACACACACATAATTAAGGTATCCCTTAATTTCTGTCTTTAGTTTCCAGTTTTTAGTGTAGAGTTCTAGCATATTTGTCTTTAGATTTATTTCTAGGTATTTAGTGTTTTAAAATTATTATAAATAGTAATTGTTTATCAAAATTTAATTTTCTAGTAGTTTGTTGCTTGTTTACCAAAATACAGTTGATTTCCAATATTGATTTTATGTCCAATGACCTTGTTAAATTCTCTTATTCTTTCTACCAGTAGGCCTGTAGATTCTTTTGGATCTTCAATATTTACAATCATGTCATTAACTAACAGTGACAGTATTAACTCTCCCTTTCCAATCTTCTTACCTTTTACTTTCGTGCCCATTGTATTTGCATTGAGAACAATGTCGAATATATCGGACATCCTTATGTGTTTGTCCTGATTTCACGGGGAAGGTTTTAGGGATTTCAAGATTTCATATGTTTGCTGTAAGCTCTTCGTAGATATCCATTATCACAATAAGAAAGTTTGCTACCAGTCCTAGTTTGCTAGAAGTTTTGATCATGAATGGGTATTAAATTTTGTCAAATGTGTTTTTGTTTTATCAAGATCATTTCTATTATGTGGTGAAGTAAATTAATTGATCTGCAAATCTTAAAACAACCTTGATCCTAAAATAACCCCTAGTTGATCATGTTCTATTATCCTTTTGTATATATCACTAGACACTATAACACATATTTTTAAGTATTTTTATATATTATTTTTATTTATCAACATTTATTTCATTATGTATACTATGTATATTTTTTTTCAAATGTGCATAAACACGTTTGAATGCAGAGTATAAGCCCATCAAGAAGAAGGACCTGGTAATGTAGGATAGAAAAGGGAAGATAGCCAGAGCAAGCTGCTGAATGTGGAGAGATGGATGTGATTCAGGGCACAGCTAAGTGTGCTGGCCTTAGGGAGAAGCCAGGGCACTTCTTTCACTGTACTAGGACAGAAGGCAGAGTACGTAACTGTATATATTCCTAAAGTGGTGGATTTATTGCTGGGCAGATGAAATAGTTCTCATGCCATTGCCTCTGTGACACATGAGTTACCAATTGAGAATGAGGAGTGGGCCCAGTATAGGAAATTTTGAGGAGAAAAGCTAAGTGACTGAAAGTATAAAATTAATAGAGAATTAGGACTTTCTTAATATCTATTTGAGACTTGTGGTTAAAAATGTAAGTGAATCCAGTCAGCACTGTTTGTGTTTTTTCTCCTCAGAGTGCACGTAATGGATATTAGTTTGTTTTCTGTTGCTGTTTTAAAGCATATAGGTGTGTTTAATCAGGATTGGAGTTTAGCTGGGAGAGGTATCTTCACTATGATAGAATTTGATGAATTGAAAAATATATTTGAGGAAATAGACTCAAGAAGTAGACTCCTGGGGGAAACTTAAGGAAATCATACATTCGTGAAGTCTAAGACAGTTAATATTTTTGAGGTGTTATGCTAAAATATTACATGCATAATTTCATACATCTTCAAATACTAGTTCCTATAAAATAGGAATAGTATTTGTCCCCTTATAAATATGAGTAAGCTGAGGATGAGAGGTTTGATTCCTTGCCAAAGTACAAAACCAGAAAGTCATGGCACATCTAGATTCTAAATCCCACCCCCAAATTCTTTAAAACACTTAGTGTTAACTTATATTTTATTTTAGTGTTGCTTATACATGTATCATTACTTCCAAAACTCTGAAACTGAACTTTAAAAAATTATACACCACTGCAAAATCAATTTAAAAAAATTTCAAGAGCCTTTTAGTATGATGAGTTATGATGTTTTAGAGACACAAAATCACCACCTGCAACTTAATATATTTCAGTTTGATATTAAAAAAACAACAACATTATGGCTACTCCTGCTTCCCTGGTAGAGTTCCAAGGGCTGGATATCAGAACTAGAGTTGCATGGAAAGCCTCATGAGATGGGAGCAGAGACAGGAAAGATCAAAACATTTCTGAAGATGCAATTGATCTAGTTGGACTATAAACACTAGTCAGGTAATCAGAAGTGGGATGCATTACAAATGAGAGACTAGGAGAAGGGCATGGAGGGCAAAGTAAGAATCTCTGTATTTGGTAGCAGCACTGGGAAGTCCTCTGCCTGCCCTGGAATTCTGAGACAGGGGCAGCTAGGTCAGTAAGGAAATAAATTGCTTTTCTGGCTAGAGAGGCAGAGGGGTAGATGATACCATGAGACAGATGAACTTGCCCTCTCTCCACTTCATCCACTCTGGAGAAATGACCAATCAAAATTTATGACTCAGCACGTCCTGGAAAGCTCTCAGCCCAGCCACGACCTGCCCAGCCACTCTCTGAATCACAAGTGGTAATTTGTAATCCATCAGTGACCCAAACTCATCCCCTTGGATTGTCTCTCTGCTGGCAGTCTGCAGTTCTCCAGAAGCACAAAAAGTGTTAACTTCTAACATTTTTTTCTCTGGACCCCTGATAAATTCTATGGGTAAGAGTCTGATCTAATTGTTCCTCATTATCATCTGAGCTTGGGGCTTGGCTTTTCTTTTTATATGGGTGGCAAGATGTTGTTATTCCCCTTTGCCTGTTTACTGGCTATATTATTCTCTGAGGCAACTATCTCAAGAGATTCTGTATAAGATAATAGTAGTTATATTTTCCCCAGAGAAGCTTCATAAATACATCTCCAGAGCCAGCACAGATGAGCTGACAGATCACAAAATACCATTTAAAGCTCTGCCCAGAGAAAGGTCAGAGCTGGAGGAAATCAGCTATTATATCAGAACATCAGGAAAATAATCTGCAACCTGTTAGGTGTGACATTTAAAAATCATCCACAATCTTTTTCATTGTGTAAATTATGGATTTTTGTTCATTTTATTGGAGGCTATAGGTTATGGTTTGAATCAGGCAAGTAAGTATGTGTATTACTGTCTCGGAGGCTTTTATGATCCCCTGCAATCAAAATTAGGTCCTTCTGTTAGTTTCTAGCACAGTATTCTGCACTTTTCCTTCACAGCCCTTACCACATTTTATAACTACATATTTGTTTACGCAAATATTTATGTTGTATAGATGATTAGGTTTAAGACGAAGGAAACCATGTTCCTTGGTTTACTCTTTTAGCCTCATCACCTCTATGATAAATATACAATAAATAGTTGTAAAATGGCTACTGAATAAACAAGTGTTCATTACGTATCAAGCTAATAATATATGCTGGGTTGCTGGTGGGTGGAGATGAGCAAAGCACAGATTCCTCAAAGTGTTCCGTCAAATGAGGAATTCAGGCAAAAAGAAACCTAATGGTTATGATACAATATAATACAATGCAACCATCTATAGCTAGGTTTCTGGAGTGTTCTGTAACAGAGAAATGGCTGTGTGCTGTGGAAGGGCAAAGAGGGTAACATCTAATTTATGTTTGGCAAGAAGAGGTCAGGAAAGACTAACGTAAAGGAGAAATGAACTCAGAGTCTTTATGTCTTGTGAGATGTTCATAAAAGCTTCTTCTGGCTAAAAAGGAAGTTTTAATGAACATTTATCATAACTATTATATGGTGGGTCTCTCAAATCCATTCTATCCACTGCCAAAAAGATCTGTGTAAACTCTAAATTTTACATGTTAATGAATTTTAGATACGTGGGTTTTGAACCTGGATACCCTGTACACACAAAATACACAAGGGTGGATGAGGTCATCTATGTGTGTTTTGATGAGGGCATTTAAAGTGTGTTTCTTCCCTTTTAGAACATTATAAGGCTACTTATGAGACAGAGAAAACGCACTTTGTAAGTTTCAAATCTTACTCTACTGCTGGGTTTTTCTGAAGATGAAAACTTCCGGAAACTTGACAACATATTCTAGAGAGAGAATGTGGGGAAATAGGTACTCTCATAAATTCCTGGTGGGGATTCAAAATGATACACCCTCTATGGAGATAATTTGGCAATATAGAGTCTAAAATTACATATGCCTTTATCCTTTGTTTTAACAAACTTTATCTTAGCAAACCCACTTCTAGGAATCGATCTCAAAGTAGTTCTGGCCAAAATACAAAAAGCCAGATGCAAAACTTTTTTCACTATTGCAGTATCAGTTAATAGCAAAAGGCTGGAAACAACCTGAATGTCCTTCAGTAGGGAACAGGTTGAGTAAACAAGTGACACCCATAAAATGCAGCACTACACAGCTGAAAGAGAGAATGAGAAGTATCTTTATATACTTTTGTGGTCTGCTGTCCAGAATATACTGTTAAGTGGAAAAAGCAACGTAGCCTCAATTGATCTACAGATTGTACAAAGTGCCTATCAAAATCTCAGCTAGATTCTTTGAAAAAAAATGGCAAGCTGATCTTAAAATTCATATATAACTTCAAGGGATCTGAAACTCAAGAAATTCAAGGGAATAGCTAAAACAGTCTTGGAAAAAAACAAGGTTGGAGGGCTCACACATGGTTTCAAAACTTAATCCAAAGCTACAGTAATCAAGACAGTGTAGTACTGGCGTAACGATGGGTATGAAGCTGAATTGAGAGTCTGAAAACAAACCCTCCATTTATGATCAATTGACTTTTGACCAGTATGCTAAGACAGTTCAATGGGTAAAAAGTCTTTTCAACAAATGGTACTGGGACAATGCGATATCCAAATGCAAAAGAATGAAGTTGGACCCCTACCTCACACTGTACAAAAATGAACTCAAAATGGATAACGGACCTAAATATAAGAGCTAAAACTAGGGCTTCCCTGGTGGCGCAGTTGTTGAGAGTCCGTCTGCCGATGCAGGGGACACAGTCTCGTGCCCCGGTCTGGGAGGATCCCACATGCCGCGGAGCGGCTGGGCCTGTGAGCCACGGCCGCTGAGCCTGCACGTCCGGAGCCTGTGCTCCGCAACGGGAGAGGCCACAGTGGTGAGAGGCCCACGTA
>NW_006774921.1:161717-183582 GCF_000442215.2 Lipotes vexillifer
ATATATATAATATACCTATACTTATCAAATATCTGTATCTATTCCTAGCTCTAGCCATTGAAAAGACCTAGTAACAATGACAATCCAATTGCAGTAGACACTTCTATCGCTCAGTGTGGAGGAGGAAATATCTTTTCATATCAGAAAGTCATAAAGCTATCAAAACCTACTAAGGTCATGTCAAAAAAACACATGATCCAACTTGACTATGTTCCTACTGGCCAAAGAATGGACATCGATAGGGTGATAACCCATCAAACCCATGATTTCATTACGATTAAAAAAAAAACAAAACTTACTGATTGCTTTGGGAGGATTCTAGGAAACCAACAAATCATTTTGAAGAGTGATAATATTGACTTAAGCATTTGTTTTACGTTTCCTGTATGAACTGTACCTCAAAGTAACTAAATAATTGCTGAAAGCCAATTTCTCTTTATAAAAGTACTCCAGCCAAAATACAAAGGAGAAATGATAGAATTCAAATATTACAACCCATAAGAACTTTTTGGATCTAGGCATTCAGACGCCTTTTTGGATCGAGGCATTCACCATGAAAAGAAAGACCTACTGATTATCTACCTCCTGCTCAAAGTACACCCCACCACCTGTGAAGCAGTCCTGCCCGCCCCCCCTGCATCAAACCTGAATCTGAGCAAACCTTAAGATCTAACCAGCAATTTTCACAAAATACAGAGAGTTGTGAAACATGTAGAAAGACGAGCCAGAAATGCAAACAGCAAAATTCAGGCTGTGGAACGGCTACGGCAAAAATGATGTGCTTTCTTCAACAAAAAATTACTAGGAATAAAAGAAGAGTTGGTCAGGGAAGCTATAGAATAAAAAATATCTTAAAGGCATATAAACCAAGGACATAGTATGGACCTTGTTTGAATCCATTTAAAGGACCCAAATATTCTATAAAAGTTCCTTTTTAAAAGAAGACATTTAATCATATATTAAGGCATATATGTGAAATCTAGGAAAATGGTACAGATGAACCCGTTTGCAAAGCAGAAATAGAGACACAGATGTAGAGAACAAACGTATGGACACCAAGGGGGAAAAGCGGGGGTTTGGGGGGTGGGATGAACTGGGAGATTGGGATTGACATACATACACTAATATGTATAAAATAGATAACTAATAAGAACCTGCTGTATTAAAAATAAAATTCAAAAAAAATAACTAAAAAATAAAAGCAGACATTTATAGAACAATCAGGGAATTGTGAACATTGAGTATTTGGTGAAAACCAAGAGTGTAGGGGCTTCCCTGGTGGCACAGTAGTTGAGAGTCCGCCTGCCTATGCAGGGGACATGGGTTCGTGCCCCGGTCCGGGAAGATCCCACATGCCGCGGAGCGGCTGGGCCCGTGAGCCATGGCTGCTGAGCCTGCACGTCCAGAACCTGTGCTCTGCAACGGGAGAGGCCACAACAGTGAGAGGCCCGCGTACCGCAAAAAAAAAAACCTCGAGTGTAGGTAATTTATAGAGATTAGAAGCTGATTCATCTGTGTTAGTTCCTTTCCTGATGAGACAACATAGATCATTTTTTCTTTTTCTAATGGAAATATATTTGACATCTAACATTGTGCAGATTTAAAGTGTACAACATGTTAATCTGACACATTTATATATTGTAATGTGGTTGCCATTGTGATAATTAGCACCTTTGTTGAGTTATATAATGATCCCTTTTTTTTTAGTGGTTGGAATCACTAAATTCTAATTCTTAGCAAGTTTATTGATTATAATACAGTATTGTTGTCTATATTCACTATACTGTGTACTAGATCACTGGGATCTAGTACAAGGAGACAAAATATATTAGGTATATCAAAGTAGAAATATTTTTGTTGTATTTATTAGGCCTTTTAAATATAAAAATAAAATGATGTAATCTTACTGTTTAGATAACTGGTTATCTTATTTTCAAAAAAATTTTATGCATATACCAGCATACTTGTGTAATATGTTTCCTTCTGTGGTTGTGTTTATATATCCTTTTTTTACTGTATAGTTTTTATGTACACTAAGCATTCGTGTACTGTAATGCATATTATAGTCTAAACATTTTCTTTCCCTCACTTTATCTCATAATATCTTGAAAATCTTTTCATATGAGAATATATTTTTAAAAAGTTCCTGTATAATCAGTAACATGAATTTACCATAATTTATTCACATGTTCCCCTATTAATGGGCATGCAAATTGTTTTTGATTTTTTATGATGTACTGTGTATCCTTACAAGTACATCTTGGTGTGATTTTTCAAGTGCATCTATAGTGAAAGTTTCTAGCAGTGAAATTACAGGGTCAAACACCATGTGTTTTTTCAAGAGGTATTTCCAAATTGTCCTCAGAGGCACTTTTACCAAACTACCTTCCATCCAGAGCACATGAGAATGCCCAGTTCTCCAAGCTGTCACCGAGTGTGCCTCGCCTCAAGCCTTGATGGAAGTGTTCTCACTCTGACACACTGAGTAGGAGTCAAACACTCTTGTTTAGGTTGTAAATTCCCTCCTTCTAAATTTATAGCAGAGAGAATTTAGATTCTTGTCTCAGCTTGGTTCCCATGTTATCCTAGCCATGTACCTTTCTTTTACTTCAGTTTGTCATGCATGCTTTGGAAATTCAGTTCAAACACACACACACACACACACACACACACACACACACACACACACACAACAACTGGGCATAGTTATTTATAAACTGTTGAAATCTGACTTTTGCAAACCTTAGGTTTTCTGTATTGTCATGGCAAATTCGTTAGATGAAATGATACTAGTTTGGTTTTATTTTTTGTGAGTTTCACACTAGACACACTTTGGAAAATTACTACAGAGCTACAAGAATAGAAACATGATAGAGCAGTGCTCCAAAGAAAGACAATGGGACAGTGCACCCTAACCTCCTCTTTGCCCATTCCTCAGGGATCTCTTCTCACAAGGGCTAATGATTTTCCTAAACTGCAAAAAGCTTGCTGTGGGCACTCCCTGGTCAGAGTTTGAAAAACACAGATTAATTTTTCTACCATTTTACTGCATAGGACAACAATGTTTCTTAAAAACACTTCTGTGGAGATCCCTGGCTGAAGATCAGAAATGTCCCACCACTGGAATGAGACTACCCAAGAGGCATACAAATTGAATTTTGAGAGCTGAATTGAAGGGCACGTAAATAAGTATCCTACTCCCTGACAGGATTTTGTTATAAGCTTTAGATGCCTTTTTGTCGCATGAACTTTATTGGCTACTGTGCACACATGTATATTAACTGCGTGGGTTTAGGTGCAATCCCGCCTGCACAATTTCCTAACATGTGGTTCTTGAGCAAATATTTAATCTCTCTACACCATAATCTTTTCTTTTCCTCCTAATCACTGTCCTCTATTTTTTTTTGGGGGGGGGGGTACGCGGGCATCTCACTGTTGTGGCCTCTCTCGTTGCGGAGCACAGGCTCCGGACGCGCAAGCTCAGCGGCCATGGCTCACGGGCCAGCCGCTCCGCGGCACGTGGGATCCTCCCGGAACCAGGGCACGAAACCGTGTCCCCTGCATCGGCAGGAGGACTCCCAACCACTGCGCCACCAGGGAAGCCCTGTCCTCTTTTCTGCAACAATTTTATTGAGGTATATTTTACACATCATAAAATTCACCCATTTCAAGTGTTCAATTCAGTGATGCTAAGTAATTTTACTGAGTGGTGCAAGTCGCCATAAATCAATTTTAGAAACTTTTACCCTGCTAGTAAGATCCTTTGTGCCCATTTAGTTAAGTCCCATTCCAAGCCTGAGCCCCAGGCAACTAATAATCTACTTTCTGTATCTATAAATTTGCCTTTTCTGACAATTTCATATAAATGGAATTATAAATATGTAATCTCTTGTGTCTCCTTTCGTGTAGCATAATGTTTGTGGGGTTCATCCATTATGTAGTCTGTGCTATTAATTTGTTCCTTTTTAGAGCTGAATAGTATGTCACTATATGGATGTACCACATTTTGTCTGTTCCTTCACCAGTTGATGGACATGTAGCTTGTCTCCAGTTTTGGGCAATAATGAATAATGCTGCAATGAACACTTGTATACAAGTCTTTGCATAGAAATGTGATTTTACTTCTCTTGGACAGATACCTAACAGTGGAATTGCTGGGTGATATGGTAATTTAATGTTTAACTTTTTGAGAGACTCACAAACTGTTTTCCAAAGTAACTGCACCATTTACATTTCCACCAGCAATGTATAAGGGTTACCTTTTCTCTACATCCTAGAGCTGACATTTGTTATTGTCTATTTTATTTATTACAGCCATTCAGATGAGCATGGCATTTGTGGTTTTAGTTTCCATTTCTCTAATGCCTAGTAATGTTAGGCATCTTTTCATGTGTATCTTCTTTAGTGAAACATCTGTTCATATCTTTGCCCACTTTTTTCTTGGGTTGTATTTTTTTTTTTTGCAGTACGTGGGCCTCTCACTGCTGTGGCCTCTCCCGTCGTGGAGCACAGGCTCCAGACACGCAGACTCAGTGGCCATGGCTCACGGGCCCAGCCGCTCCGCGGCATGTGGCATCCTCCCGGACCGGGGCACGAACCCACGTCCCCTGCATCGGCAGGCGGACTCTCAACCACTGCGCCACCAGGGAAGCCCCTGGGTTGTATTATTATTGAATTGTAGTAGTCCTCTGTAAATTCTGGGTATAATCCTTTTATCTGTTACATATTTGGCAAATATTCTCTCCTAGTCTGTTGCTTGCCTTGTCATTTTCTTAATGGCGTCTTTTGAAGTGCAACAATTTTGAATTTAGATAAACTCTAACTTATCAAGTTTTTAATAGACCTTGCTTTTAGTACTGTATCTAGGAAAGTTTTGCCTAATCCAAGGTCTCAAAGATTTTATCCTGTGTTTTACTCTAAAAGTTTTGTTGTTTTTGCACTTACATCTATGATCCATTTGAGTCATTTTTATGTATGGTGTGGAGGTCTAAGTTCATCACTTTTGGATGTGAATATCTAATTGACCCAGCACCATTTGTTAAACCGATTATCTTTTCCTGGCATCTTAGTCAAAAATAAATTGACTATAAATATAAAGATATATTTCTGAACTCTGAGTTCTGTTCCATTGACCTATACCTCTACGTTATGCCAGTACCACACTGTGTTGATAACTACAGCTTTATAATACATTTAGAAATTGGGAAGTGAAAGTCCTCTGATTTTTTTCTTCTTCAACATCATTTTGGCTATTCTAGGTGTTTTGCATTTCCTTATAAATTTAAGAGATGCATGTCAGTTCATACAAAAACAAAAAGCCTGCTGGGAATTCGATAGGAATTGCACTGACTCTATAGATATTTTGGGGCATAATTGACACCTTAACAATATTTGAGTCTTTCAATTTATGAACATGGAATATTTCTCCAGTTATTTAGATCTTTAATTTCCCTGAACAGAGTTTTGTGATTTTTTTGTGTATATCTTGCTCTTCTTTGCTAAATTTTAATATTCTTAAGCATTTTATTATTTTTGAACTTTTCTGAACACAATTGTATTCTTAACTTTATTTCCATTTTGTTCATTGCTTATATAGAAAAATACAATTGGTTTTTGTATACTGATCTTGTATCCTGAAACCTTGCTACCTTGATTATTAGTTCTAATAGTATTTTGTAGTTCCCTTATGATTTTCTATATGCAGAATCATGTTGTCTGTAATTAAAGGAAGTTTCGTTTCTTCCTTTCCAATATGCCATTCTTCCTTCCTTCCTTCCTCTCTCCCTCGCTCCCTTCCTCCTTCCCTTTCTTCCTTTCACTGGCTAGAATCACCAGTACTGTATTGAAAAGAAGTGAGGGGAGGTATTCTTGCCTTGTTTCTGATCTTAGAGAGGGAAGTATTCAACCTTTGGGTTTTATTGCAGATACCCTTAATCAAATTGAGGAAGCTCCCTTCCATTTCAAATTTGTTAAGAGTTTTGATCACGGATGAGTGCTATATTTTGTCAAATGCTTTTCCAGTGTCTATTGAGATGATCATAACGTTTTGTCCATTATTCTATTAATATGATATATTATATTCATTGATTTTCAGATATTAATCCCACTTGGTCATGGTGTATAACTTTTTAAGTATGTTGATGGATTTGGTTTGCTATTTTTTCTGATGACTAAACCTGAATTTCCACCATTAGTAAAAATGAGGATAAAGATATTACTTACCGAGAGAATCACTGGACACCACACATGGCAGAGAAGCTAATATGAAGAGCACCAGAATCACAACTAACTGCTGAACAATCATTGACTGGAAGACACTGGAACTCACCAAAAAAGATACCCCACATCCAAAGACAAAGGAGAAGCCACAATAAGATGGCAGGAGGGGCGCAATCACAAAAAAATAAAATCCCATAACTGCTGGGTGGGTGACTCACAAACTGGAGAACACTTATACCACACAAGTCCACCCACTGGAGTGAAGGTTCTGAGCCCCACATCAGGCTTCCCAACCTGGGGGGTCCAGCAACGGGATGAATTCCTAGAGAATCAGACTTTGACAGCTAGTGGGATTTGACTGTAGGACTTCGACAGGACTGGGGAAAGCAGAGACTCCACTTTTGGAGGGCACATACAAAGTAGTGTGCACATCGGGACCCAGGGGAAGGAGCAGTGACCCCAGGGGAGACTGAACCAGACCTATCTGCAGGGTCTCCTGCAGAGGCGGGGGGCAGCTGTGGCTCACCATGGGGACAAGGACACTGGCAGCAGAAGTTCTTGGAAGTACTCCTTGGCGTGAGCCCTCCCAGAGGCCACCATTAGCCCCACCAAAGAGCCTGTAGGCTTCAGTGCTGGGTCGCCTCAGGCAAAACAACCAACAGGGAGGGAACTCAGTCCCACACATCAGCTGAGCTCTGCCCACCAGAGCAACACCGGCTCTACCCACCACCAGTCCCTCCCATCAGGAAGCTTGGACAAGCCGCTTAGGTAGCCTCATCACCAGAGGGCAGAGAGCAGAAGCAAGAAGAACTACAATCCTGCAGCCTGTGGAACGAAAACCACATTCACAGAAAGATAGATAACATGAAAAGGCAGAGGACTATGTACCAGATGAAGGAACAAGATAAAACCCCAGAAAAACAACTAAATGAAGTGGAGATAGGCAACCTTCCAGAAAAAGAATTCAGAATAATGATAGTGAAGATGATCCAGGACCTCGGAAAAAGAATGGAGGCAAAGATTGAGAAGATGCAAGAAATGTTTAACAAAGACCTAGAAGAATGAAAGAACAAACAGATGAACAATACAATAACTGAAAGGAAAAATACACTAGAAGGAATTAGTAGCAGAATAACTGAGGCAGAAGAATGGATAAGTGACGTGGAAGTCAGAATGGTGGAATTCACTGCCACAGAACAGAATAAAGAAAAAAGAATGAAAAGAAATGAAGAAAGCCTAAGAGACCTCTGGGACAACATTAAATGCACAAACATTCGCATTATAGGCATCTCAGAAGAAGAGAGAGAGAAAGGACCTGAGAAAATATTTGAAGAGATTATAGTTGAAAACTTCCCTAACATGGAAATAGCCACCCAAGTCCAGGAAGCGCAGTGAGTACAAGACAGGATAAACCTGAGGAGAAACATGCCACACCACATAGTAATCAAATTGACAAAAATTAAAGACAAAGAAAAATTATTAAAAGCAACAAGGTTAAAATGACAAATGACATACAAGGGAACTCCCATACGGTTAACAGCTGATTTCTCAGCAGAAACTCTACAAGCCAGAAGGGAGTGGCATGATATACTTAAAGTGATGAAAGGGAAGAAACTACAACCAAGATTACTCTACCCGGCAAGGATCTCATTCAGATTCAATGGAGAAATCAAAAGCTTTACAGACAAGCAAAAGCTAAGAGAATTCAGCACCACCAAACCAGCTCTACAACAAATGCTAAAGGAACTTCTCTAAGTGGGAAACACAGGAGAAGAAAAGGAACTATGAAAACAAACCCCAAACAATTAAGAAAATAGTAATAGGAACATACATATAAATAATTACCTTAAATGTGAATGGATTAAAAGCTCGAACCAAAGGACGCAGGCTCGCTGAATGGATACAAAAATGAGACCCATATATATGCTGTCTACAAGAGACCTACTTCAGACCTAGGGACACATACAGATTGAAAATGAGTGTGAAAATGACTATACTACCCAAAGCAATCTACAGATTGAATGCAATCCCTATCAAATTACCAATGGCATTTTTTACAGAACTAGAAACAAACATCTTAAAATTTCTCTGGAGACAAAAAAGACCCCAAATAGAAAAATCAATCTTGAGAAAGAAAAACAGAGCTGGAGGAATCAGACTCCCTGACTTCAGACTATACTACAAAGCTACAGTAATCAACACAATATGGTACTGGCACAAAAACAGAAATACAGATCAATTGAACAGGATAGAAAGCCCAAAGATAAACCCATGCACCTATGGTCAACTAATCTATGACAAAGGAGGCAAGGATATACAATGGAGAAAAAAATCTCTTCAATAAGTGGTGCTGGGAAAACTGGACAGCTACATGTAAAAGAATGAAATTAGAACACTCCCTAACACCATACACAAAAATAAACTCAAACTGGATTGAAGACCTAAATGTAAGATCAGACACTATAAAACTCTTAGAGGAAAACATAGGCAGAACACCCTTTGACATAAATCACAGCAAGATCCTTTTTGACCCACCTCCTAGAGAAATGGAAATAAAACCAAAAATAAACAAATGGCACCTAATGAAACTTCAAAGCTTTTGCACAGCAAAGGAAACTATAAACAAGACCAAAAGACAACCCTCAGAATGGGAGAAAATATTTGCAAATGAAGCAACTGACAAAGGATTAATCTCCAAAATTTATAAGCAGCTCATGCAGCTCAATAACAAAACAACAAATAACCCAATCCAAAAATGGGCAGAAGACCTAAACAGACATTTCTCCAAAGCAGATATACAGGTTGCCAACAAACACATGAAAGGATGCTCAACATCACTAATTATTAGAGAAATGCAGATCAAAACTACAGTGAGCTATCACATCACACCAGTCAGAATGGACATCATCAAAAAATCTAGAAACAATAAATGCTGGAGAGGGTGTGGAGAAAAGGGAACCCTCTTGCAGTGTTGGTGGGAATGTAAACTGATACAGCCACTATGGAAAACGGTATGGAGGTTCCTTAAAAAACTAATAATAGAACTACCATACGACCCAGCAATCACACTACTGGGCATATACCCAGAGAGAACCATAATTCAAAAAGACACATGCACCCCAATGCTCATTGCAGCACTATTTACAATAGCCAAGACACGGAAACAATCTAAATGTCCATGGACAGACGAATGGATAAAGAAGATGTGGTATATATACACAGTGGAATACTGCTCAGCCATAAAAAGGAAAGAAATTGGGTCATTTGTAGAGATGTGGATGGACCTAGAGATGGTCATACAGAGTGAAGTAAGTCAGAAAGAGAAAAACAAATGTCATATATTAACGCACATATGTGGAACCTAGAAAAATGGTACAGATGAACTGGTTTTCAGGGCAGAAATAGAGACACAGATGTAGAGAACAAACGCATGGACACCAAGGGGGGAAAGCGGGGGTGGGGTTGGTGGTGGTGTGATGAATTGGGAGATTGGGATTGACATGTATACACTGATGTGTGTAAAATAGATTACTAATAAGAAACTGCTGTATAAAAAAATAAATGAAATTTTTAAAAAAAGATATTACTTACCTCACAGGTTTATAGTAACAATCAAATGCAATAATATACATAAAGTACCTAGCATAGTAAGAGCTAGGTACTCTCATAGTAAGAGCTCAGTTAATGGTAATCATGTTGATTATACCACTGACAATAAATATATTCATAAAAGGGACCCCTCCCATACTGTTGGTAGGCATGTAAATTGGTGCAGCCACCATGGGAAACAGTATGGAGGTTCCTTGAAAAACTAAAAATAGAGTTACCATATGATCCAGCAATCCCACCTCTGGGCATATATCCAGAAAAGACAAAAGCTCTAATTTGAAAAGATACATACACCCCAATGTTCACAGTGGCACTATTTACAACAGCCAAGACATGGAAGCAACCTAAGTGTCCATCAACAGATGAATGGATAAAGAAGTTGTGATATATATTTACATATACAATGAAATATTACTCAGCCATAAAAACAAATGAAATAATGCCATTTGCAGCAACATGGTTGGATCTAGAGATTATCATACTAAATGAAGTAAGTCAGAGAAAGACAAATATAGTATCACTTATATGTGGAATCTAAAAAATAGCACAAATGAACTTATTTACAAAACAGAAACAGACTCACAGACATAGAAATCAAACTTATGGTCACCAAAGGGGAAGGGGCGAGTACAGAAATTGTGAGTACAGAATTAACAGATGCACAACTACCATATATAAAATAGATAAACAACAAGGATTTACTATACAGCACAGGGACCTATATTTGATATCTTATAATAAACTATAATGGAAAAGAATTAAAAAAATAGATATACATATGTATGTATAACTGAATCACTTTGCTGTACACCTGAAACTAACACAATATTGTAAATCAACTATAAATCAATCAGTATCTTCATATAATTACCTCATATAAAATAATAGGAAACAATTGCATAAAACAAGTTAATCTGCTTAATACCAGAGTTATATTACATTCATGGGTGGAAGAAGAAAGGTAATTATAATAGCTATCTTCCAAGTACTTCCATGTACTCTTTTAAGCACTTTATGTGTATTAACTACACTTGATCTTCCCAACAGCCCTATGAGGTATATACTACTATAGATGGGCATGTTGAGGGCTTATATAACTTGTTCCATCCAGTTTTAAAGATGTTAAAGGGCAGAGCTGGGATTTAAACACAAGCAGTCTGTCCCCAGGGCCAAGTTCCTTACCACCATGCTATGAGCCATGCTTTGCGCTAATTACCTTACCCACATTATACCTAATTTGCTCTTTGCCACATGGTACATAAAATCATTTCCAATGTACAAATATCCTCTCAGAGTTTCAGTTTCCTTTAAGGGACTTGCTCCAAATTCACATGTGATATTTAAACGCAGGCCTGCCTAAAGCCTATGCATTTTCCATTAGTATTTTCCTTAAATATGTTTTTAAACAGATTCCATCTTTGATGGATCAATGTCTTTTTCTACAAAAGCTGAGAGCTTTAAAAAGCAATATCTAATAATATTTGTCCTGCATTGCCTATGCTTTGCTAGATGGAGACATCAGAACTGACAGACATCAGAAATGGTAAAGTCTGAATGAGGATTTGATACAATAGTTCTGGAATAAGCAGCAGGTTGCCCTAGTGTCATGGTTTTCAAGCTTTTTTAATCTTCAACCCACGGGAAGAAATCTATTTTTCATCGCAACCCAGTAGATATACTCACAGAGACACACATTATATTCACAGAAACAATGTTTGGCCTTATACGTTAATAGCATTTAGTTTATTTTATTCAGTCTATTTTGTTTCTTCCAAAAAAGTGCTTGTTAGGACCAACCAAACTGATTTCACAACCATTAGTGCGTTATGAGCCACAATTTGAAAAACCCTCCATTGGAAAATACTTTAGATCTCTTCCAGTGCCCCAATTCAGATTTATTTCAAAGTGGCCTGCATGAGACAGCTTCAAGAAGGTGAGTGACTGATTTGGTAGCCATGCTAATTTCTAAAAATAGAACCTAACAAATGTATATCAGACCCACCCAAACCTGAGGTTTTTTTGCTTGTTTGTTTGTTTGTTTGTTTGGCGTTACGCGGGCCTCTCACTGTTGTGGCCTCTCCCGTTGCGGAGCACAGGCTCCGGACACGCAGGCTCAGCAGCCATGGCTCACGGGCCCAGCCGCTCTGTGGCATGTGGGATCTTCCCAGACCGGGGCACAAACCCGTGGTCCCCTGCATCGGCAGGCAGACTCTCAACCACTGCGGCACCAGGGAAGCCCCAAACCTGAGTTTTAATCTTGCTTTTCTCTTTCCTTATTTTAGTTCATTCATGAATTTGTTACTTTTTCTACAACTGTTTATAGAGTCTACATTTCAGGAAGCATACAGGGACGGAGGAATGAAGGATGAGTAAAAACAGGCATGCTTCCTGATGGCAGAGTGGGAATGAAAGCTGTTAATCCAAAAGCATGCAGGAAAATATTTTCAAATTATGATAAGTTGAGCGAACAAGAATATGGCACTGTGTATTACAGGGAGACAAGGTTTGATATGGAGTGTTAGAAATGTCTCTGTGAGAAGTGTCCTTTGGGCTGAGACTGAAAGAGGAAGAGACAATAACCAGGTAGTGGACAGCATTGTGCGTGCAGGCAAGGTCATACCATATCACAGTCTTCTAAAGCTGGAGGGGGCATGAACTGCTCGTTGAGCAATGGAAGGAAAAGATCTTCAAAATAAGTCTGGAAAAGTAAACAGGGCCAGACCACACAGGGTCCTGCGGACCATGGAAAGAGCTGAAGGGGTTTTATGGGGCTGGATAACATAAAAGTCACACTGTAAAAAGAAAACCATGGTGTGTAGAATGGATTGGAGAGGTTCAACATTACACAGAGAGAGCTGTGTATAGTCTATGGCAATATGATGGAGTAGGGTGGAGTAGGGTGGTGGTCCTTTGTTACTTATCTCTGCTCTTACTGAGCAGACTTTACAATGCATTTCACATGCAGTGGGACCAGATTTACTAATTTTGGAGCTGTCAACTAACAAATAAGCCATGATATAGCATTTTTAAAAAGTAATGGAAATGCATCATTGAGTCTATGGGATAAATGGCCAAGGTATAGGGAAGCTCTTTCACTTTTAGGTTTAAAAAAATCAGGTTATTATATGAACCTTCATATCCTAGTTATTACCAAACTGTGTTGTGCCCACATATTTTACTGGATATAGTCCTGGAAATTAAAATCTTATCTTCTCGCCCTCTGAGAGTCTAGGATCTGTGATAGAGGGCTTCAGGTCTGATGTGCAGAAGGTGAAAAAGGATTTTTAACAGCCAACGGGCTCCATGATTAAATAAATTTAAAATCATACTGGCCAAGGGAAGCGTGTTGCCTCTTGCCTGGGCCGCTTCTTCTCTGACTAATAATCCTCCGTGTGGCCAGACACTGTCGTTAACTTGACACAACTGGCACCTTTATCGGTTTGTTCTTAGAATAAAAATCGCTGAGCCCAAGTCGCAATAAAAATGTTCGTTCACTTAGGGTGAATTTAATAATACCCTTGTCCCCCACTTTGAGTTAAATAGAGTAATGGGAGATGAGTCCTCTTCTCTGTCGCCGGGTTTGGGACCTCCGCCTGCCTCCAGTGGGAAGCTGAATGCAGCCAATCACTGCTCTCTGTGCGAACCCAGTCTGCCTGGGCTGTATCCATTGGCATCGAGTTACGTTCATGGTCAGCATTCTCTTCTCCCTGCTTTTGGTACCCAGTTCTCAGCCACCTCATTTGCCAGCTATCCCAACAAGACAACTGCTCACATCCCATGAGCCATCATCGTTTGTTATATTAGCTAAGGGCAGCCTAAGTGCAATAGATCCCGGGCAGGGTGACGTATAACTAGCACATTATTACTTCCTGAAAGACCTGTAAAACACAACGGATATAACGTGTAGTGGTGCAGCTGCGAGGATTCTGAACCAAATAGCCCAGGTTCAGGAACCTATCCTGGTGCCCATTAAACCTATGGCAGAGATGCCCAGCCAGTCCTTGCAAAGAGGTGAACAATAACACTTCCTAAAAGACAATACCAAGGATGCGCTGCCCACATTTTTACAAGCCCTTCCCGTGTTTCTGTCTAAATTCCCCCTAAGGGCTTAATTTCTGACATCTTGTGTGTGAATCCGTCCTCAGTGGTAAACAGAATTTTATTTACTGAACAAGTAAACACCGAGGACCTAGTCTTCATTAGAATGTTACTGCCTCAGATTAATGCTTCATTGAATTTCTCTTTTTTCTTTTGTTTGCAAGTCCTCTCCTCTAGCACAACGATCTCTCTAAAGAAGAAAGTGTACTCAGTACAGTTCTCCCATCATTGAGATTCTATGTTTGTTTCCTAAGCAAAGAACTTGTCACTAGGAATTCGTTTGCATCCTGGGCACTGCTTTGCAGACTCTTAATTCTGTGATTCAAATAAAACTTGAAAATACGATCTCAGTGACATGATGTCAAAAGAAACATGTCGAAATAGTGCTGATACAGAGAGCTTTTTGTGACTAGACATCATGTCTGTGCTCTGAGGAAAACAAAACGAGTCATAGCAGTTGGAATGCATTTTTACAGAAGACTCTTTGCAGACAGCAGAGGCCAGTTCTGCTGGCCTGTGTCTCCCTTCCTCTTCCTGACCCTCCAGCCCCATGCTCCTTCAAGTGTGAAGTCCCCGTCTGATCGTACGTCCTGCTTAAACCTCTTCACCGTCTTTCCAACGTGTACAGACTCGTGAACAAGCTCCTGTCATGGGATCTGCCCTCTATCTTTCTCTCCAGGCTCAAGCTTCCCCGTAACACCTGTCGTTCCAACAAACCCAAACTATTTTCCTTTCCCCCCTCACGCAGTGTTCTTTCCCATGTCTGTGCTTAATTTGTGCTGTCTTCCTCTCTCAGATCTTACTTTTGGACCTGGAGACCCCTTCACCTCTACCATTTATTGGGTGTTTTACCTCATGCAAATTACTTAAGCTTCACTGGGCCTTGATTTCCTCATTTGTAAAATGGGAGCATAAGAGCAGCATTGTGGGGTTAATGACACCACATTTGTGGAGTGCTTTAGAGTCTGCCCCAGAGATGTTGGCTTTATTTTGTAGTTATTATTATTGTCACCATCCTTCAAAATTTAACTCAGTTTTTTCCTCTGCTGAGAAGATTTCCCTTCCCTCCTTATCCCAGAGACTGAGTGAATTACTGCCCTGTACTGTGCACTTACTTCTTTATTGCCCTTTTTATATCTTTTTCTTATCATTTATGTGGTTCATGATTTGTTATAATGTTGCTGGGCAATGAAGTTGTTAGTGTGGAAAAATAAGCATGAGGTGCTTCAAGGAGGGCTTGTAACTCATATTTTATGGACCTCCTGCAACAGTGTGTTCAGGATATGATCGTTAATAATAGGTGAATAAATGGGGTGTTCTTTATTTCCTGGGCTTTATAGCTTTGTAGACCTCCAGTTAATGGGTTCTTACTATATGCCAGGAATGACATTAAATATTATACTCATCATATTTAGTCTTCACTATGATCAAATATGGAAGATCTTCTTATCATTCCCATTTTACACATGTGGAAACTGAGGGCCTGGAGTGAGTAATAGACCAGTACTCCCAAAGCCTGAACCCTTAGCTTAGGAAAGTTCTGCTCTGATCTGTAAGGTGTCCTTGGCCTCTGGACCTCTTTAGTGCGTAAATATATTTAACCCACTTACATTTCTAATTCCCCTCCAGGTACTCCTTCCAAGATGAGGAAGACATGTTCATGGTGGTGGACCTCCTACTGGGCGGGGACCTGCGTTATCACCTGCAGCAGAATGTCCACTTCCAGGAAGACACTGTGAAGCTCTTCATCTGTGAGCTGGCCATGGCCCTGGACTACCTGCAGAGCCAGCGCATCATTCACAGGTGAGTCAAGTCCAAGGGGACAGCCTTGGTCTGAATGCACATGAGGGAATGCACAGCCTGAAGCATTCAACAGGTCCTTGTTGAACGTGACATCTAATTCTTAGTTAATTCTTACGACATCCCTGGAGGTAGGTGTACTGTCCCCATTTTTCAGATTAAAAAAGAACGAAAACTGAGCACATTGAGCTTAGTCTGCCCAAGGTCACAGTTTGTAAACAACAAGACCAGAATTAGTGAGTGTTGGTGCTGCTTATAACTAAGCCTAGACAAAGAGAAGAAAAGGTGACGTACAGGAACTTAATAAATATAAATGAATTAATCGAAAGAGAAATGGAGGAAGTGCATGAAGGGAAAGAAATAGAATGGGTAGGAAGAAAAATTCTTTGGGGAGAAAATTTGAGTCCTAACATCTGCCTGTCATCTACCCTATTGTGAGGGCATGCTGCAGACAGAAGTCAGCAAAAGCAACGTATCTCCTTCACTTGGGGCATTTGTGTTAAAGACAAACAAATAAGACAAGTAGCTATAAACCCAAACAGACAACAGAGAGAAAAGGATAATGTTTTATGTTTATATAGGAGTTTGTAGTTTTTAATGGCAATTTCCTATATAATATCTCACTTGATCTCTGTAATAAGTGATAAGTGAGCTGAGCAGGTATAGTTAGACCAGTATTAAATATGAGATTTTGTGACTTGGAGGCATTAAAGTATCATCTAGGTTACTTATAAGAAGTTTGAACCTAATCACCATCAAAGCAGCTACTATTTACCTGGCTTTCTATATGCCAGGTACTGCTAGGTACTTTCATATATTATCCTGTTAAATTCTCAAAACTCAAAGAGGACTCCACATTTCATTACAGTATTCCCATTATACAGATGAGAAAAGTGTGGCTCAAAGGTTTGCCAAGGAGAGACCCTGACAATTGGCATTGCTGGGATTCAAACCTATATCTCTCCGATCCTAAAGTCAGAGCTCTGTCTACTATACTACCTTGCATTAATTACACATATGAAATATACACATTAATTAATTATACATTGTTAAATGAACAACCAACATGTGACTCTGCCACTGTCATCTCTAATCCTTGAAGAATCTGCTGAGTTTTTAAGTTTAATTATGTCTCATTTACTGAAAATTTGTCTAGATAAAATTTTTGCCCACCACTAGTTGACATTTATCTAGAATTTATCAGGACTAGTACAGGGCCTGTGGTTGAAGATGTAACATCGTAATTTATAGATTCTCCATGCAAGCACTGTGGACCAATCCTTTTTTTTTTCTCTCTCTCTTTTTGGCCTTAGCGCTTACATAATTATTATTTAATTTTCTATCTTTGGAAGGGCCCATTTGTATTGGAAACGTGCTCTTCAGGCAATGGATAAATGGAAAGCAGACCAGTTAACCATGTATGATCTCAGAAGTAAATTTACACACCTGGTGTTTTTGTCAATAACTGGGAATCCTGTTGACAAGCGATCTTTCTCCCATACTGCCTTGCTGCTACCTCCCGCCTAGTTCTTTCCGAGGAGAAACTTTTCATATTTGTAGGCTATAGAGTCCCTGTCAGGGTCTTCATGCTCACTCATCCTCCCCCAAATTGCCAACCCACAGTCTGTCTGGGGTGCTGACATTGCAGATCTCAGGCAGAAGCCAGGGACTGTGAAAAGCCAACATCACCAGAGGCCACCTTGTAACTTTCTCCCTTCTCTGAATCTGAGTTCAGTGGCTTCTTTCTCGGAGCTTCATTTCCTCAGTCATCACAAGTCAAGATGCTCTGACCATTTCTGCCATGTGCTTAGAACCATGTCCCAAGAAGAATACAGGAGAAAAACGAAACAGAAAACTTGATACAATTTTCACCCCCAAGGAACATAACCATACCAAATAGCATTGTTTTCTGTCCTTGTCTCCCTCACTCTCTTTTGCTCCTATCATGGTTTTGCCACTTGAATAAGAAACCAAGGACTAAGTTTCTGCTCCTTGCCCTTTACACACTCACAATTACTACTTAGTGCCCGACTTCAGAGGGCCTCTTTGTACTGAAATGTCTCCTCCTCATGGCAGATGAATGAAAGGCAAACACCATGACATTATGAATGCTGGGTTAAAATGAGATAGCATCCTAGGACAGGAATAAAGGCGCAGATGTAGAGAATGGACTTGAGGACACGGGGAGGGGGAAGGGTAAGCTGGGACGAAGTGAGAGAGAGGCATGGACATATATACACTACCAAATGTAAAACAGATAGCTAGTGGGAAGCAGCCGCATAGCACAGGGAGATCAGCTCGGGGCTTTGTGACCACCTAGAGGGGTGGGATAGGGAGGGTGGGAGGGAGACGCAAGAGGGAGGGGATATGGGGATATATGTATACGTATAGCTGATTCATTTTGTTATACAGCAGAAACTAACATAACATTGTAAAGCAATTATACTCCAACAAAGATGTTAAAAAAAGACAAAAAACAATCCAGATGTATTTCTACTGCCCATATGTCCTACCTTGCCTCCCCATGCGTTATATTTTATAGTCAATCGTAGCATTTTGTACCTCTCCTGAGGAGTTGTGATGTTTTGGGTATGTAATTACCTAATGTCTGTGTGCTGTGCTAAATTGTAAACTCCATGAGTTGGGGCCATGCGTGTTGTGCTTCTCACTGTGTGACCAGTGTGTGACAAAAATCTGAAGGAATGAACACTGCCCGAGCCACACAGAGGACAGATTGACTAAAAGCCCAGCTTTACAGATAACAAAGACGAAATTAAACTAGAAGGCATTAAAGCCATAAATTTCAGAGCTACCTTGGTCTTCACATTGGGTAATCATGTAATTTATCATCCAAACCAGGGTACTCCTGAGAATGAAAGGAGTTGTGTTAATAATTATGCTGGGACAACAGGCAAAACTCCTAAGTGTTTCGGAAAAATCAGAACATATATCACCCTCATTAGGTATACAGCAGACTAACATAACATTGTAAAGCAATTATACTCCAACAAAGATGTTAAAAAAAGACAAAAAACAATCCAGATGTATTTCTACTGCCCATATGTCCTACCTTGCCTCCCCATGCGTTATATTTTATAGTCAATCGTAGCATTTTGTACCTCTCCTGAGGAGTTGTGATGTTTTGGGTATGTAATTACCTAATGTCTGTGTGCTGTGCTAAATTGTAAACTCCATGAGTTGGGGCCATGCGTGTTGTGCTTCTCACTGTGTGACCAGTGTGTGACAAAAATCTGAAGGAATGAACACTGCCCGAGCCACACAGAGGACAGATTGACTAAAAGCCCAGCTTTACAGATAACAAAGACGAAATTAAACTAGAAGGCATTAAAGCCATAAATTTCAGAGCTACCTTGGTCTTCACATTGGGTAATCATGTAATTTATCATCCAAACCAGGGTACTCCTGAGAATGAAAGGAGTTGTGTTAATAATTATGCTGGGACAACAGGCAAAACTCCTAAGTGTTTCGGAAAAATCAGAACATATATCACCCTCATTAGGGCTTTTCAAGACAGTCATGCCCAAATAGGCATTTTAATTGTGAGGGAGCTCTAATAACCAGGACTTTCTGCCTTCAGACTACTAGATATCAATGTGAAGTGATTTCCATTTGAAGTGGTATCAAATGGCTTAAAAGACATGTATACCGTGAAGTAAGCAGTGTCCCTTCGTCTACAGCATTTAGAGGATAATAGTGGCGGCACTCTGAAGCCAGCTTCAGGGCTCCTGGGGCAGAGTTAAAAGCGTGAAGAGCAACATAGAAGAAGAGATAGAGGCTTCTGAGTACTGTAATTCTCTTTCTAAATCTCTTTCTTCAAAAGAATCTGAAGAATTCATGCTGTATTTGATGGAATCTATGATAACACAACATCTTTCAGCTACTTAGAGGATTGGATTTAAGACACAACCTGAGTTCCAAGGTATTAAAATGTGAATAAAAAAAAAGGACAAAATACAGATTTCCCAGGCGAGGAAAGATCATCTGCATAAAAGTGCAGATATAAAATATGTGACTTCCAGGGCTTTCCTGGTGGCGCAGTGGTTGAGAGTCCGCCTGCCGATGCAGGGGACACGGGTTCGTGACCCGGTCCGGGAAGATCCCACATGCCGCGGAGCGGCTGGGCCCGCGAACCATGGCCGCTGAGCCTGCGCATCCGGAGCCTGCGCTCCGCAACGGGAGAGGCCACAACAGTGAGGCCCGCGTACCGCAAAAAAAAAAAAAAAAAAAAAAAAAAAAAAACCATTTGAGTGGATGTTTGGTTTTCCATCTTTCTAAGAATTATCTCACTCTGATGAAGTTATAACTGACTGCTTTCTAAATTCCTACAGGAATAAGATAAAAATCTAATTAGGCCATTGGTATCAATGATGGCAGTGCAACAGAGTGAGCTGCAAAATTTCATCTCCATCTCCAACTGATTACAGATACGCTGAAGTAGGAATAAAAGAAAATTCATGATTGTCAAAAAAAGAATAGGATGCTCTTTTTATTAATCGCCTTTGTCTTCTCTGCTATAATCACAGAAACCGTGAACTAACACCCAGTCCATCTCAGAGCCTCCATAAAATACACAAAGGAATTAGTTTTCGCACGTCCCCTCTTGGACTGAAGCAGCTGCTTGCCAGGTGTTTATATCATTCTTCTAGAAATCAGCATTTTGATGGTGAAGAAAAAAATTTAGGGATACACTTCTTTCATAAATATTCATTCAAGAACTGTTTCTTGAGTATCTGTTTGCCAGACAATGTTCTCGGTGCTGACTTCAATGCTGAAAGGATGGACAACTTCCCCGTCATCCAGAGTTGATAATTTAGCATGAAAGGGAGTCAAGTAAACAATTCAACACTCGTACCAGAAAGGTGTTTAAATTCTGTGGCATTTACTACAAAGGAAATAAGCAGTTATGTGTGTATCCTGGGCCACCCATACATGTCACTCACACTCAGTGCATCTTCACAGTGGTCTTTATCCTACTTTTAGTGGTAGGCCCTGGCTCACAATATTCCTTATAAGAAGTGGTCTCTCCCTCCTAAACTGAGGCCCTACTCCTCACTCCTGTTCTAATCTCTAATCTAATCTCTAGTCTAATCCAGAGCAGTTGCTAAATACATCAGTGACTGAACAAATGAATGAGGACAGAATATACATGTGCTCCTTGGGTGGACGTGGAAGGTAAAGGTTGCTGTGGATAAAGTTGTCTTCGGCATCTTTTTAATTTATTCCCACTGTGTGTCTACAGTGTGTGGGGCTCCACGCTGCCTTTCCTCCATGCTGTGTTAATTGTTATGCCATGTAACAAAACCACCACAGATGTAGTGACTTAAAATAACACACATTGATTATCTCACAGTTTTTTTTTTTTTACATCTTTATTGGAGTATAGTTGCTTTACAACGGTGTGTTAGTTTCTGCTTTATAACAAAGTGAATCAGTTATACATATACATATGTTCCCGTATCTCTTCCCTCTTGCGTCTCCCTCCCTCCCACCCTCCCTATCCCACCTCACAGTTTCTTTGGGCCAGGAGTCTGGGCACATCTTAGCTGGGTTCTCAGAAACGCTGTAATCAAGGTGTTGGCCAGAACTGGGTTCTCTTCTGGAGGCTGGACTGGGCAAGGGTCCACTTCCAAGTTCAGTAGGGATGTTGGCAGAATTCATTGCCTCATGACTATAGGACTCTGCTTGTTTCCTCAAACTCAGTGAGGAGACCAAGACTCCAGAGTGAGTCTGCTAGCAAGACAGGGTATATATCATTGAATAAAATTATGTTAACACAATCACTCACAAAGAAGAGCGACCTCCCATCACCCTTGCTGTATAATGTCTGTGAGAAGCAAATCATACAATCAGCCCACACTCAAGGGCTGAGGATGATACAAGACATGAACAGCAGGAGGTGGGGTACATGGGGGGCACCATAAAGTCTGTCTACCATACTTCCTCTAAACAAGTTTTCCTATGCCTGACTCCAACATCAATATCCTCTATGACCATAAACATAACCCTGAACATCCTTGTCAAGGAAGCAATGAGGTGGTTTGGCCAGATGAACAGGAATGTTCTTTCATACCTAAGAGTCTAGGGTGATTCCCCTCAGCCCTGATAGGATGACGCTCTT
>NW_006774921.1:183592-192564 GCF_000442215.2 Lipotes vexillifer
TCTTTGACTTTCTGGTCTCTACCACGCACCCATTTCTCCCCAGCAACGCCCCATGACCGAAATGAACTGTCAAAGGGCACATAACAGTGAGGTGGGATAATCAGCCTTTAACACATTTAATAATCAAGACCTTTTTGCAATTCAGATGTGAGCCAAAATTCTTTGTTTTAACGAAGGTCTTCAGTTTGTTACAGGCAGAGATCTTCGAGGCTGAGATTTCGTCTTTTTGTCTGACTCATACACACTGCAGCATCTTGGAAAACACATTTTATTTTCTTGGGATGATCATTCATAGGGAAAAAATAAGATCTTTCTTATTTTTAGTCAATCATTTTAGTCAATGATCGTTGAGTGACAGATGAGCTTCTGATGAATGAACTTGTCAACACAGTGACACCCCAGGTTTCTGAAGCCTGTGGAAATGAGTCATCTGGAGAGATGCTTTTCTAATTCCTGGAGGTGTTTACTCCCCTCTGCTCACCATTTAAATTATACTACAAGTACCTATCTCATTTTCTTAATGGCTTAAGAAGAGCTGTCATTCATTGTGCATATACCAAGAACTAGGCACCGCGCTAACAAGCGTTTTGTATACACTGCCTAGTCTGATAGTCAGCAATACTGTGACAGGGGTAAGTGACTTGCCCAGTACCATACAGTTGGTATACTAAGGCCAAATTCAAAAGCAGGATGAACTGATTCAAAGATCCTGCTCTTTTTTTGTTTGTTTGTTTTGTTTTTTGTTTGTTTGTTTTTTGCGGTACGTGGGCCTCTCACCGCCGCGGCGCACAGGCTCCAGACGCGCAGGCCCAGCGGCCATGGCCCACGGGCCGAGCCGCTCCAAGGCACGTGGGATCCTCCCGGACCGGGGCACGAACCCGCATCCCCTGCACCGGCAGGCGGACTCCCAACCACTGCGCCACCAGGGAAGCCCAAGATCCTGCTCTTAATATAGGCTCTTTTAGTTTCATTCTTATGAACATTGTAGACTTCTTCAAGATCAGATGAGCTATTTAGTGCTATTTACCCAACAGCAACAAACATTAGCTTAGATACACATTTTTTTTTAACATCTTTATTGGAGTATAATTGCTTTACAATGGTGTGTTAGTTTCTGCTTTACAACAAAATGAATCAGTTATATATCTACACATATTCCCATATCTCTTCCCTCTTGCGTCTCCCTCCCTCCCACCCTCCCTATCCCACCCCTCCAGGAGGTCACAAATCACCGAGCTGATCTCCCTGTGCTATGCGGCCGCGTCCCACTAGCTATCTACCTTACGTTTGGTAGTGTATATATGTCCATGCCTCTCTCTCGCTTTGTCACAGCTTACCCTTCCCCCTCCCCATATCCTCAAGTCCATTCTCTAGTGGTGCTGGGAAAACTGGACAGGTACATGTAAAAGTATGAGATTAGATCACTCTCTAACATCATACACAAAAATAACTCAAAATGGATTAAAGACCTAAATGTAAGGCCAGAAACTATCAAACTCTTAGAGGAAAACATAGGCAGAACACTCTATGACATAAATCACAGCAAGATCCTTTTGGACCCACCTCCTAGAGAAATGGAAATAAAAACAAAAATAAACAAATGGGACCTAATGAAACTTCAAAGCTTTTGCACAGCAAAGGAAACCATAAACAAGACCAAAAGACAACCCTCAGAATGGGAGAAAATATTTGCAAATGAAGCAAGTGACAAAGGATTAATCGCCAAAATTTATAAGCAGCTCATGCAGCTCAATAACAAAAAAACAAATAACCCAATCCAAAAATGGGCAGAAGACCTAAACAGACATTTCTCCAAAGAAGATATACTGACTGCCAACAAACACATGAAAGAATGCTCAACATCATTAATAATTAGAGAAATGCAAATCAAAACCACAATGAGATATCACCTCACGCCAGTCAGAATGGCCATCGTCAAAAAATCTAGAAACAATAAATGCTGGAGAGGGGGTGGAGAAAACGGAACTCTCTTGCACTGTTGGTGGGAATGTAAATTTATACAGCCACTGTGGAGAACAGTATGGAGGTTCCTTAGAAAACTACAAATAGAACTACCATATGACCCAGCAATCCCACTACTGGGCATATACCCTGAGAAAACCATAATTCAAAAGGAGTCATGTACCAAAATGTTCATTGCAGCTCTATTTACAATAGCCCGGAGATGGAAACAACCTAAGTGTCCATCATCGGATGAATGGATAAAGAAGATGTGGCACATATATACAATGGAATATTACTGAGCCATAAAAAGAAATGAAATTGAGCTCTTTGTAATGAGATGGATAGACCTAGAGTCTGTCATACAGAGTGAAGTAAGTCAGAAAGAGAGAGACAAATACCGTATGCTAACATATATATATGGAATTTAAGAAAAAAAAATGTCATGAAGAACCTAGGGGTAAGACAGGAATAAAGACACAGACCTACTAGGTACACATTTTTAGTTGGTATGTGTTATGGGTTAAATTTTGTGCCCCCCCCCCCGACAAAAGGTATGTTGAAGTCCTAATCCCCAGTAACTCAGAATGTGACCTTATTAGGAAATAAGGTCTTTACAGAGGTCATCAAGTAAAAAACGAGTTTATGAGGGTGGGTTCTAACCCAGTATAACGGGGATTCTTATCAAAAGAGGGAATGTGGACATAGAGATAGATATAAACAGAAGGAAGATGATGTGAAGAGACACAGGGAGAACTCTGTGTGAAGTTGAAGGATTGGAGGGATGTGTCTATAAGCCGAGGAAGGCTAAAGTTTGCCAGCAAACCAACACAAGCTAGGAAGAAGCAAGGAAGACCCCTCACCTACAGGTTTCAGAAGGAAGAGGGCCTTGATGACACCTTGATTTTAGACTTTTAGCCTCCAGAACCATGAAACAGTATATTTCTGTTTTTTTAAGCCACCTAGTTTGAGGTACTCTGTTACAGCAGCCCTGGCAAATGAATAGAGTAAGTTTTCATAGTTTTTTTTAGGTGCTGAAATTTCAATCTTTGCTTCTCTAGCACGTACTCTGCTCAGAGCAGCTTCTGCTTCCCTCCTGATATGCTACTTCAAATATATTATGGGACGAAAGACCAGAACAAAACTTGTTAGAATTGTTTATAAAATTACAGTAACCCGAGAGAGAGTTCACTAAGTCAAACCCGTTAGCTTTAGTATATGGTAAGCTATTTTATGTTGCCCAGAGACTGTCTCTGCTTACTTTCATCTTTCAGATTTGGTGAGATATTTCAGATATCTCTGGCTTTTTCATAACGTTTCTCTAGTCCAAGGAGTTTTGTTTTGTGCTTACATAGCTCTAAGGGTAGTGAAATCTTTTCCAATTTACCAAAGCAGCATGTTCAGGATGATGAAATTAAGTCTAAAAATACTTATAGATGATCTGATTACTTGTATTGTTCATGCTCCAAGTGATGCTGCCTTTCTTCCTCCCAGTGTAGTTTTTATTTTTATTTATTTTTTATTTTTTAATTTTATTTATTATTATTATTTTTTTTTTGCGGTACGTGGGCCTCTCACTGCTGCGGCCTCTCCCGTTGCGGAGCACACGCTCCGGACGCGCAGGCCCAGAGGCCATGGCTCACGGGCACAGCCGCTCCGCGGCATGTGGGATCTTCCCGGACTGGGGAACGAACCTGTGTCCCCTGCATCGGCAGGCGGACTCTCAACCACTGCGCCACCAGGGGAGCCGAGCCCCTCCCAGTGTATTGATAATATTTTCTGTTTATTGCAGTGGGATAATAGATTTTGGCTTCCGACTGCCATTTTCTGTGGAGTGGTTGAGAAAATGCCCTTGCTTGTTGTTTTGGTAAATCTTCTCTTCAGAAGCTCACCAGCCCTTGCGAATGTTTTCTCTTCCTAACTCCCAAGGCAGAAGGGCCACTTGAGCCTCAAAAACAAAACGGCAGTGCAGTAATGAGGGTATTAGGTTAGTACGTTCTATTCAGCACCTGCTCCCAAGCTACCGAATAATGAATGAGCATGAATTACACATTGTGAAAACAGGAGGCTCTGCCTGCTTTGTGTTGTGCGTCAGGCAGTTCCGAAAGGAGCTTTGAAACTGTGCTTCTCACACGAGGGCACCCATTTGTGAAAACCCACGCAAACAAGGCAAAGAGCTGCTCGTTTACAGGTTAACATTTAACTCGCCTGGTGCTGAGCTTTTAATAGTTTCTATAAGGTCAAGAGTTTCGTTAATATGCAACCTGTAACTTAGTCCAAATTAAATTTTACTTTGCCTAGCCTACATTTTAGTACAAAGGTGAAGCTTCATTCTTTCAGGTTTAGTCATTTAACAGGTAGTATTGATGACTTACTTATGTGCCGGGCTCACAGCTCTTGAATGGAGGTTTTTTTTGATTCATTAACAACTTTGTCTATTCACATGTATATTTTTAAAATTTTTTTATTGAAGTATAGTTGATTTACAATGTTGTGTTAAGTTCAGGTAAACAGCAAAGTGATTCAGTTTATATATATATACGTATATATGTGTATATGTGTGTGTGTGTATATATATATATTCTTTTTCAGATTCTTTTCCATTGTAGGTTATTACAAAATACTGAGTATAGTTCCATGTGCTATACAGTAGGTCCTTCCTGGTTATCTATTTTATATATAGTAGTGTGTATATGTTAATCCTAAACTCCTAATTGATCCCTTCCCCCTCCTCTTTGGTAATCATAAGTTTGTTTTCTACACCTGTGACTCCATTGCTGTTTTGTAAATAAGTTCACTTGCATCGTTTCTTTAGATTCCACATATAAGCAATATCATATGATATTTGACTTTCTCTGCCTGACTTACTTCACTTAGTATGAAGAGTTTTTGAAGAATAAAAACATGGTTTCTGTCCCTTTAAAGCTTACAGTTTGGTTGAGGAGATGGACAATGAATATAATACAGAAACATAAACAATGAACAAATACATAAATAATCATGTTAGTTACAGAGTCTGTTGAGTGCTTTATGGGAAATAAACAAGGATCTAAGAAAAAGAGTACAGAGTTGGGGGTGAGGGTCATTGCTCTCGAAGAAGCCTCGCCAGTAGTTGGCATTTGAGCCAAGCCTTGCAGGACAAGCAGCTCTAAGGTGGAAGTCTGTTAGGTGTCCTGGAGCAGAACAGAGGCCTCTGTGGTTGGAAATTGTGAGAAAGGAGCGTGGTTCAAGAAGCCACAGGAGAGGTGAGCCGAAATCAGGTTGTCTTACCATGCCCTCACAAAGGCTCTAGTTCAAACTTATTTCTTATTTGTGCTTTAATGAAAATACAGAGCCAGTCAGGAAAGGGGACATATTTGAATTTGTAATCAGTTTGGAGATAAGGATAGAACATTCACAGTGGGTGGTAGCAAAATAAGGATGGAAATCATAGAGAATGGGATCCATTAGCTATTCTAGATACTAGGGCAAAAAAGAGCCTGGAAATTATTAGTTCAACTTGCTCCCTCTGTAGGTAAGGGATTGGCATACTTTATCTGTAAAAGGCTAGATAGCAAACGTTTTAGACTTTGTAGGCTTTAGGGTCTGTCACAACTCATTGACTTTGCCATTGTAGAGTGAAGGCATCCAGATAATATGTAAGCAAATGAACATGATTGTGTTGCAATAAAACCTTATTACAGACACTGAAATCTGAATTTCACATGATTTTTTATGTGTCATAAGATAGTATTCTTTTTTTTATTTTTCAACTATTTAGAAATGTAGGATCCCTTCTTAGCTCATAGCCATACAAAAACAGATGATGTGCTACATTTGGCCCATGGGCCATAGTTTGTCAATCCCGGTATAGATGCTAAAACTGTGGCCCAGAGAAGCAAGTGATATGCCCAAGGTCACAAGGCAAATCAGAGAGATGGCTAAGATAAGAAATCATGTGTTCTAGCTATTAGGCTGGTACTTAAAAGAAAAAAAAATAGTGTCTTCATTGATAAAAGTAATGAGAAGATATTATGTAATATCTTATAATAAGATTTTTATGTAATACTTTGGTTCAAATCGATAAAGATGGCATGTTTATTTTAGAAATTTGTGGGGGAATATAGAAAAGTATTGCAGAAAATAAAAACCCAGTGGTAATCTAATGTGTTTTGTTTATTTCTAGTTTTATTTGGTTGAGCATTAAATATATACTGATAATCTTTTATATAATTATCACTATATGTATAGGAATATACAAATATATACATATAGTCATATCCTTTGTAAACAGAATAATATGTAGATATTTTATATGCTCAAATCATGTAGTTGTCCACCATGATATTCATATGTCCACAGCAAGGCTATTTGCAAGGTGTCCATCATAAGCAGTGACTGATGGCGTTAGAATTATATGATGGCTCTTCCACTTACAAGAGAGGCAACCATGGGCAAGTTACTTAGCATCTCTGACCCTCATTTGCTATATCAGTAAAATGAAGAAACCTATACATAATTTACAGGGCTGTGGTGGAGATAAATTCTAACGTATGCACAACACCTACAGAGAAAGTGTTCAATAAATTTATAGCTATTGATTAATATTGATACACTATATCCATTTGCTTCCATTACTTTCCTTGCACTAAACTATGGGGAAAACATACTGTTCCTTCTCATACTCTAGAATACATCATCACCAAAATTACACATTTATCTTATAATACAACCGTTAAGAAAACACAATATTCTCGTTTGAAAGCAGAGTATGACATAGTAGACAGGGTAAGGGGCTTTGGACTAGTCAGATCAGGGCTCAGTTTGGGGCTTCGTCCACTTATTAGCTGAATGACTTTAGGAAAATTAATAAGCCCTGAGATCTATTTCTCTAATTTGTGAAGTAGATTTAATAATGTCATATATATTAAAGCAGGAAAAGTATGACAAGCCTTTATTACATTGCTCAGAAAATCAGGGATGGCTAATAAAGGGAAGCCATACTATTTTCCTGCCAGTTGGAAAACAACTATGGGCTATTACAGAACCTTGGGATGTTAGAGTGAAGGTTAACGTAGAGATCAAGTCCTACCTGCCTCCAAAGGCAGAATTTCTTCCACAACCTCTCCAACAAGGAATTGTCTTCCTAGCTTTTAAACACTTCAGAGGTGAGATACTCATTACCACGTAAGGTAGATGATTTCATTTTTAGACATGCTGAATTATTAGAAATTTCTTCCTTCTGTGGACTCACAATCAGCCTCGTGGTTCTCCTGCTGCCCATTGGAGCTAAACTAAGTAAGGTGTCAAGTCAGACAGGGCTTCTATTAGTCGTCACCCACTCATAATCTTACTGGTAATTTATCTCTAGCCTCCAGGATTCCTTATGGTCGGTGCCCTGTTGTGATTAGTGTTTGTTCCTTGTTAAGTATTTTGAATATCACTCCTGGTGTCAGGTAAACATGAACTGGAATCCTGACTCTTCTCATAATAGCGGATGACAATGCAGTAGTTCCTGGAATTAGCCCTCTGTGTGCCTCAGTGGTCCCATCTATGAAATAAGGGTAATAATTATACCTACTTCCTAAGGTTGTTAGAGGATAATAGGGAATAAAGTATTTAAAGGGCTTATCCTTATCTCACTTGTTGCATTAAATGAGATCTATCATCATGAGTACATCACAATGGCTCCATGATAGTTGAAAACAACTATTCATCATTTATCGTTCTCAATTTAACACCAGTTTCTTGCCATCTAGCCCTTCCTACACTGACACTTCCTAATTACTTGTTCAATGTTTTCTGAAAGTCAGTTGAATAATTACTATGTGCCAGATACTAAAAGTTTTACATGCGCCATCTCACTAAATCTTCACAACAGCTCTATAAAGCAGATATTATTGCTGTCCTCGATTTACAGATTCAGGAGGCCGAGTCTCAGAAACATCTTACCAAACATGTTTCTAGTCTCAATAGAAAACTAACTCACATGAGACTAAAGGGGATTTATTATTCTGTGATACTTGAAAGTCTAGATGTATGCCAGACTTGTAGGCTATCTTGATCCAACACCTCAGCCTAGGACTCTATGCTAACTCCTTTAAATCCAATGAATCACGCACCTTCTGGAAGCTTTCCCCAGGACAGCAAGGAAACTTCTTCCTCAGAAGCCCATAGCTTAACTCTTCTACCTACTTAATGGCTTAAATAGCATTACAGCCCATCCCAGAACCAATAACCAGGACTATGGAGTGGCATAACTCTCACTAGTTTAGGCCTTAGGCACAGAACCGTCTCCTAAAGTCAAGCGTGGAATAGACTCCCCCAAACAAAGGGACTACAGTATATATGGAATCTTCTTCAGGGTAGATCACATACTAGATCACAAAACAAGCCTCAATAAAAACTGAAATGATTAAGAGAATAAAGAATGCATGTTAGGAGGGCAATCACAATGTACATTATACAAGGTTATAACTTGCCCAAGGTCCCAGAACTAGCAAGTTCTCAGCTGAGATTTGAAACTGGGTCATCTAACTGCAGAGCCCCACTCTTAGCATCTAGGTTCTACTGCTTCCCAAATAAACCTAGTAATGCCTGGGAAGGGAAAGAAACATTTGTGATTACTAACTGTATTCTACACACACACACAAACACACTACACAGTACAATACAGTATAGCATATACAAGGCACATGTTTAGTCCATATACTGGTATAGACATACCCATTGTAAAACTATTGAGATTCTTGTATTTCACTGTATCGGTTGATAGAGCTGCTGCCTGAGCCTTCCTGTTACCCAGTCCCTTTCCTGCCCGCCTTCCTCCTGTTTTCTGCTCTCTCACCCACCAGCTCCCTTGATCTAGCAGCTAAAGTGCTAACTCCTGGCCCAGCAGGGGCCCCTTAAGGTTCTGCTCCTGTGCCTCCACCAGCATCCGGATGACAGACTTTATCTGTTACCATCAACAGACCACAAGTGGTCTTGTTCCTTTCTGGTTCCTCTTACTTTGCAGACTCTTTCCCTGCCTC
>NW_006774921.1:192574-193664 GCF_000442215.2 Lipotes vexillifer
GTACATTTCTTTACCTAAAACCTCCTGGGTATGAGTGGAAGACCCAGGAGCCCTGAGTTCAGGCTGGTCTCTGTGGCGGAGTGATTTACTCTGTGTCCCTGTCTCCTTGGGTGCAGAACGCATAAACGTTACCTAGCATTCTAGCTGTGTGAATCCAAATTAAGGAAAACAACGGTGATGAACGAGCATTGACTAATGTTAAACTGTAAGGCAGGAAGCCTTGTCATCTAAACATTCTGCCTCCAGAGACTACAAAATGGTTAAAAATCTCAAGTTTCTGGGATGGTGGTACATGGCCTTACTTCTCAAACTAGAATGTCTGTACTATTGTACTGCTGGGGATTCACCTTCCTAGAACAACAGATTTATCCAGAGTAAGAAAGGTGGAATTTTACTTTTATATTAAAAGAGATGTATATATTATAGAGGAGGGTGCAAAGTCTATATGATTTTCAAATATACAATAGAAATTATGAAAAAAATTAAACTTGCTGCAGACCAATTTCAACCACACCCCAGACCCCTGGGTATGTTAGGACATTCTGTCTCCTGAGAGGACGTAAGATATGAACGTTTGAGATATAAACTAAGATTGCACCTTGCAGTGTTTTTTGTTTTTGTTTTTGTTTTTTTTGCGGTACGCGGGCCTCTCTCTGTTGTGGCCTCTCCCGTCACGGAGCACAGGCTCCGGACGCGCAGGCTCAGCGGCCATGGCTCACGGACCCAGCCGCTCCGTGGCATGTGGGATCCTCCCGGACCGGGGCACGAACCCGCGTCCCCTGCATCGGCAGGTGGACTCTCAACCACTGCGCCACCAGGGTAGCCCACACCTTGCAGTTTTTGGTTGTAATCCCAGTTCTGTCTGTAACTTAAAATCTTGAACCATCTCTGAGCTCCCCCTTCTTCATTTGCAAGAATGGGTGTAGGGCTTCCCTGGTGGCGCCGTGGTTGAGAGTTCGCCTGCCGATGCAGGGGACACGGGGTCGTGCTCCGGTCCGGGAAGATCCCACATGCCGCGGAGCGGCTGGGCCCGTGAGCCATGGCCGCTGAGCCTGCGTGTCCGGAGCCTGTGCTCCGCAACGGGAGAGGC
>NW_006774921.1:193674-205642 GCF_000442215.2 Lipotes vexillifer
GCAACAGTGAGAGGCCCACGTACCGCAAAAAAAAAAAAAGAATGGGTGTAATATCTAAGTTATGGAGCTGTTATGAAGAATAAGAGAGATGCTGTCTCTCAAGTGCCTGCCATGTGCCTGCCACAGCATGGACAATAAATAATAGCTATAACCACTCTCTTGACTCATGGGAAGCACAGCAGTTTGAAAACACTCTTATGGACTAGCCCCAACACCTCTTCCTATGGTAATGGCAGGCATTGCTAATCAATCTTTTCCCTTGGACATGGAGGTCCTTTACCAACACAGCCTGAAAGCCTTCAGTCTCTTTACTTCATTTCCTTGTAATGGCTTCTGTAACTAATACTACCTTGAACAAACTGTGAGAAAGGCTGGGATTGAGTAACAACAAAAAGTAGCCAGAAAGTAGCTAAGAGTGTAGATCTTAAAAGTTCTCATCACAAGAAAAATTAATTCATAACTATGTGTGGTGATGGATGCTAACTAGACGTAGTGTGGTGATCATTTCAGAATATACACAAATATTGAATTATTATATTGCACACCTGAAACTGATATAATAGTCATTTATGTCTCAATTAAAAAAAAAACCAAGAAGCGGCATCCAGGTGGTAAGAAAGTTGGAGGATGATACCTGGCCCTTACTAATCCAATCCTGGCAGCTTTTCACTTCTGCCTCCTGTTCGAAATTACATGTTTTTGCTTACAATTTCCCATCACACTCTCACACCCCCAAACCTCTCTTTTCTTAACATGGGTCTGTTTATGTGACCAATAGCCTTCATGTAACACCATAATTAATATATTATATGCACGATAAATACTATATTATAAAATAACATTATATAAATATATAAATAAAATATTATACGTATAATATTGTCCCCCTCTCAAGAACTTGGAGAGGACCCAATCCAGGAGGGCATTATGTGACAAAGAATTAAATCCAAACTGTGGACCTGTAAGAAAGCCCTGGGACACTAAAGAAGTTGAGTTTGATTTGGATACACTGATTTTCCTGTTCCCTCTTCTCACAATACCCCATATCAGATTGCAGGGTGAGCAATTTGATTCCACGGTAGGCACAGTGAAGGGATGTAATTAGCCTATTAAGTTCTGCTAATGTCTTGTTAAAGTCATTCAGGTGAGAACAGCAGACATATCAGTTCCGCCTTGGACCCTGCCACAGGGAGTGTTGCATTTCCACACTGCTATTTGTAGTTCTTACAGTGAGAATCAGCTGATTCAGCAGGACCTGGACTTTTCTGTTTCATCAAATCAAGATGCAATGAAGGATTTCTACAGAATGTGTGTGTTCCCAAAAGTGTACTTGACCGCTCTGCAAATGATGGGTTTTTTTAGTTGCCAACAGTAAATATAGTGCATCTGGCATATGGAGGGTGTTTTTTAGTTGCCAACAGTAAATACAGTGCATCTGGCATACGGAGGGTGTTTTGTTGTCGTTGTTCTTATTCTTTTGTTTTTGTTTTTCTCTTCTTAGGAGAAAAAGAAATACATGGCTTATTATTCCAGAAGTTTGAGAAGCCAAGGGACTAGATTTACTCATTTTTCTGACAAATATTTATTTAAACACTGACTTTGTTCTGGGCACTTTGATGAGCCTAGGAGCTACAGCACTGAACAGCACAGAAAAGATGTCCTTGCTCTGAGAACTTGGGGGGAAAACAAATAATGAACAAATAAAGAAGAAAATAGGTAATGATAGTGCTGTGCTGAAAATAAGATGGAGGTGAAGAGATGAGGATGGAGAGGGCTACTACTCTAGATTGGGTGGTCAAGAAAGAACTTGGAGGATGTGATATTTTAGCCAAGATCTGAATGACAAGAAGACACAAGCCACCTGAAGGTCTAGGGGGACAGGATTGCAGGCAGAGGGGACAACGTGTGAAAAAGACCAAGAAGAACAGTGCAGTTGGAGCATGGTGTGTGGCAGAGAGTATGCTAATGAGATGTAGCTCAGGGCTCCACAGGACTAGAGCACCTACAGGTCATATAAGGCCGGGCTAAATGGTTCGGATTTTATTCCACGTGGGTTGGGAGCCAGTGGAGTCATTAGGCAGGGAAGGTGTGTGTAATGAAAACCACCACCCTGGCTGCTATGTGGATAATGGATTGTCAGGGGACAAGAGGAGAAGCAAGAAGAACAAGCTATTATACTATTGCAGACTTCAGTATGATGATGGTGGTAGCACTGGAGATGGTAATTCTAATGTGTGTCTATGTATAAGTATTTTTTCACTGTAGTAAAATATACATCACATAAAATTTATCATTTTAAGCATTTTTAAGTGACAAAGTACATTAAGTACATTTATACTGTTGTGCAACCATCACTACCGTCCATCTCCAGAACTTGCCATCCCAAAATGAAACTCTATACATATTAAACAATAAATCATCAATCCATCTTTCCCCACAACCCTTGGGAACCTCTATTCTATTTTCTGTCTCTGTGAATTTGACTATTCTAAGGACCTCATACAAGTAGAATCATGCAATAATTGCTCTTTTGTGCCTGGCATATTTCACTTAGCATAATGTCTTCAAGGTTCATCCATGTTAGAGACTGTATCAGAATTTTATTCTTTTTTAAAGCTGAATAATATTCCATATGTATATACCACATTTATCTATACACCCATCAATGGATGCTCGGGTGGTTTCCACCTCGTGGCTATCGTGAATAGTGCTGCCACGGGTGTACAAATATCTGTTCAAATACCTGCTTTCACTTCTTTGGGGTATATACCCAGAAGTAGAATTACTAGATCAAGTATTAATTTCATGGGTTTTTTTGGTGTTTGTGTGGGATGTGATGGATATCAAAGGTTCTCTTTAGGACATATTATATTTATATTTATCATGGCTGCTAAACATACAGATGGAAACATCAGGCAGGAAGTTTTACATATTTTTAGTCTAGAATCCCTGGGTTGGGTCTGGTGATAAGAGGTATATGATAGAAGGTCATGCTGCCCGGTGGATAGGCTGTCGTGATGACAAAGGAATGATTAAGGAAATGGGAGTGAGGAAACAGTTGGGGTGCACGTTGTTTTCAGCTCCCCAGGTGATCCTAGGTATACCCAGGTTTGGTAACTACCCAGTTAAACCATCTTATAGATTGCCTTAAATGAAGAAGACCATTTAGGATTATTGGAGAAGACAGAAAAGATGAGAAGTGGTGCTAAAATTCTGAACTAGAAAATCTCAACTTGTTCTAGCAGGAATTTTAATACAGCACCTGGGTATTTCCTTTCTCCTACTGCATGAATAAACAATCTTATCACACTGCCATTCACCCTGTAGTGACTTAGAGGTTACCTCCTCACTTTTTAGAGAAACTATGTACTTAGAATCTACGCTTATATACTTAATTTTCCTGTTAAAAGTCCACTTTTTCTTTTATATTTTTCTTAGATTTTCCTCATAGTCTTTCTCTGAATTTAGTAATAAGCATGCCTCTTTACCACTTTAAACCCCTTTGGCATGGTTCCTTTTGAACCTTTCTTACCCTCCCCATCCCTGAGGGAACTATGTCTCATCTATCTTTATATTTCTCATATCCTAACACAGTGACTTATCAAAGTAGATAAATGTTTGATAAATAAATGAATATAAGATTGAAGTAGGACATATCACCTTAAACTATGACCTCTCTGATCTCCATATTATTCTTTAAGCTGCAAGGAAGTTTCTGGGGAAAGTAGTGGAGATAACGAAGTGTGGCTATAACAAATTTAAAAAATTACACCTAGGGATTTAATAGAAAGCTCATAAAGTGCCAAACCCACAGCAATTCATTTCTCCTAGCAAGCCCTCGTAAATTCAGGCCACGAAATCATTGTGCTCATCTTGCCACACCCAAGTCTCCCCCTTCCTGGCAGGGCTCCTCAGGGCCTCCTCCTCGCCTGGCAGACACTACCTGACGCTCACTGGTACAGGTCTGAAAGAGGTGGCAAGAGCCTAATGGCTAGCTTACCTCAAGCTTTAAACTGCAGAGTGTTCAATGGTGCGCTGGAGTGCTCTGATATATCCTGGCTTATGTATTAATCAAGAAACCATGATCCAGTTGGAGAAAAAATGAATAGACGTGTGATAAATGTTGTGACGGGATAAGCATACCATGCAGAGCACACAGGAGGGGCCATTGACTCAGAACTGGAAAATCAGGGAAGGCTTCCTATAGGAAGTGGCATCTGAGCTAAGAGGTGAGGGATGAATCTGCATTTTCTGGGTGCAGTGGTTCAGGTCTCTGATTCGGGCAAAGGAATGGCAGAAGGTGAGGGGATGCAGGGAGCTTTTAGGGGACTCCATGCACTCCATGTGGCTGGCACAGGAGCCAGATTATGAAAGGGCCTTTAATCCATGTGAGTGAATTTAGACTTGATAATTTTTGGAATAATGAAATCCATGAAAGGGGTTAGGGTGGAGTCTGCAATACTGAGAGTTTAGCCAGGGAAGCAGGCAATTTGAAACCCCCTTGCACTCGGTTTTTAGCAAGTTATACCCTGAACCAGAGAAAAATTTGCCACAGCTACAAATGACCGCTTATGAATCCAGAACTAATTTTAAGAAACCTAATAAACTAAATGAGAAGATATTCAAAGCTCATGAAAGTACCCATGCACCTGCCTGTTGGGTGGGGCATATACTTGTTTCTATGTGTAGTTAAGAGGCTTGTTATTCATTAATATTTTCAAAAGAGGACTCTGACTGTCTCAGTCTGTCACAGACTAAAGTCACCTTATTCTAGTGACATAAAAGCCACTTGACTAGGCTGAAAATGTGTTCCCAAACCCGTTGCAGAATTTCTTCCCTAACGGCTCCTGTGAATTTGGGTTTAAGGGCTTTAATGGTACATCAGGGAAGGGCAGTAAAAACCGGAGTGTGGAAGAGTGAGGGCTGTTACGAACTACAGAGCTGTGCTCTCATTGACGAACACTGCTTACAATGATATTTGTTTCTTGAGGACTTTTGAAACTGTACAGGCCATTCCTCTAAGTATTTACCATCAAACCTCTAAGTATTTACCATCAAACTACTGCCTTCGTTGGAAGAGGGTGGATTATGTTCCCTTCTATGAATTTAAGGATCTCACCAATGCATAGAAAACTGGTCCAAATCCTTTAGTTAACAAGCCCAGGAATAATACTTATTAAGCAACTAGAGGCTTTATAGCATCATCCTAAAAAAGATTCTAATCTCCGCGAGTTTAAAATGTAATCACTTTATAGATCATTTTGTTTCTCTTTTTTATAGCCTTTAAGTTCTAGAGTTACACAGGCAACAATGATGATTAGTACTACTGCTGTAGTACTTATGACAATTTAAATGCTGTATGATCACACACTACTATATGTAAGATAGATAACCAACAAGGACCTACTATATATAGCACAGGGAACTCTACTCAATCCTCTGTGGGAACCTATATGAGAAAAGAATCTGAAAAAGAATGAACATATGTATATGTATAAATAAATCACTTTGCAGTACACCTGAAACTAACAACCACTGTAAATCAACTACACTCCAATAAAATTTTAAAAATAAAAATAAATAAAAATTATACATAAAATTTAAATAAATAAATAAATGCCGGATGAGCTATGGAGCAATACTGACACACTTGGATATAATACGCTGTAGAAATTAAGAGTCTGAGCTTTTAGGGACTTCCCTGGTGGCAAAGTGGATAGGACTCCACGCTCCCAATTCAGGGTGCCTGCGTTCAATCCCCGGTCGGGGAGCTAGATCCCACATGCATGCCGCAACTAAGAGTTCACATGCCACAATAAGGAGCCCACCTACTGCAACTAAGATCCCGTGCAACCAAATAAATAAATAAATATTAAAAAAAAAAAAAAAAAAAGTCTGAGCTTTTGAGTGAGAGAGACCCAGGTCCAGAGCCCTGTTTTTCTGTCTATTAGCTCTGTAACCTTGGGTTAAGTTACTTAACCTCTTTAAGCCTCAGTTCTGACCTAGAAATTGGGGGTATTAATGGTAACTATCTCAATTCACTGTGAGAATTGAATGAGATTGTGAGTGATGAAGGGCTAGTACATTCATTCCTAGCTAGCATTCTTAAGCAGTTCACCTTTATCCTTTAGTTCTGTTTCTTTGTTTTATTATGAGCAATTTTCTCCTTTCTTTTTACTCCCCTAGGGATATGAAGCCTGACAATATTTTGCTTGATGAACATGGTAAGTAAATGATTTGTTTGCATCAACCACATAACATGCATGTGGAACAAGTTGGTTATCCCCAGCAAAGTAGTACTATATAGGGAAAAAGCATCTTACTCGGTTCAGTTGAGTTGCATGTACAAACTCCATTTTATGGTGGGAGGGACCATATGGGGGAGCTTTATCATTTATTGCAGTGACGTTGTACACCCTTAAATAGCCTTACATTTACATAAGGAGAAAGTCATTCTCTTTTCAACGTTCTTCCATTCCTACTGATTTCTTCAAGAAAACCATCCCAGTTTTTTGGTGCTAGTTTGCTTTAATATCTTTATAGCAATCATCTCCCCCTTTTTTTTTTTTTTCATAAAGACAGAAGAGGCTTAGAGCATTTGGTAGGCAGTAGTATCTACCTAGAGATTCGTGACAGACTTTCCTTCTTGTGAGGGTAAACTGGTTTTACATTTACAGAAGAGATATCAAGTTTTCTGTTCAAAGGTTTTCAGTAACTAAAAATCAGTCCATTTAAAGAAAGATATAAAGCAGATAAGAGTATCTCTGATACCCAGCTATGAAAGTGACAGAGGGATATGGCAATGATCATGATGGTGATACGTGAATGCCTGAAGTTCAAGAAACACTGATTGAAGATGTCCTATAGAACAAGCTTTGACCAACAGTGATTAAATGTGTATAATCTCTTCCTAATATTACTTTAATGTACATCTGGATTTATTTATTAGAGCAGACCTGTAGGACACACAGCCTGCATGTTATAAATGTTACAGAGGCAATAAGATCCTTGTTAAATTTTTAGAAAGCTGCTAGGGGAGGGAGTCCTAAATCTGAAAAGCTCTGTATCTCTTTAACTTTTACAAAAGGGATTTGCAAGTGGGACTGAAACTCCACGGACCATCCGTCACTTATTATTTATTTACCTAGTTGCATTTTAAGCCTGATTTGCCAGACGCCACGTGTGCTCAGTGGGCTAAGAAACACTTTTGTGTATGACCTCTAATTTCAAAGCTTGGAGTCATTATTTATTTATGGACTGTCTAAAAAGATTTTCTCCACTTTCTTCCACTGCCTTATTTCTTCCTTCCCTTTACTGCTTCTGACCTTTGGGAATAGTTTCTGAATCTCAGAAATGTGGGCAATGGTGAGACAACATGAAGGTGACTTTCATTAAAGCACCAGCTGTCTCTGCCTTAAATAGGAAGCAGGATCCCCTCTCACACCGGTGCAGATAAACTCTGTGGAGCTTCACAGCTGTGGACAAGGCCTCCCCCAACCTCCAGAGGCCATCTTTGCACGATGTACAAAAAGGTGCTCTGTGTGCCCACCACAGCCTTGGGAAGGTGACCACTGGTAATGCAGAGCCTGATTTCGGGTTCTGTCACCACTTCCCCCTCACCTGCTTGCCTTTGTGCCCTATATATTGCTTAACCATTTGTCGGGACCCTGAATGGAGACATATGGGTCCTGTCAACCAAAAAAATGTACCTTCCATTCAGAGAACAACGTTTCGGTCTTGGATCTCAAACATGGCTTCATCTTATTCCTACCATGAGGTTGTCCTGTTCTCTCTCATTCAGCTTCTTTCTCTTCCTCATTTTCTTGTCAACTTGGTGATTGTAGATTAGGAGAAAGATCCAGGAATAAATTAATCTTCGAGTTTATCCACCCTTAGAGACTACCCTTGGGAAAGATTGTGTGATATCGTAGATACGAGCATGGGGTTCTGAGCTCAAAACGCAGTTCTCTTACTCACCAGCTCTGAAACGCTCGACAGGTTGCCTAAAACTTCTCTGCACCTTAGATTCTTCAGGGATGAAAGGCGTCCTTACTTCTCAGGGTAATTGTAAACACTAACTGACACCCTGTTTATAAAGTGCTTGACTGCCACGTGCACAAAAAAATCACTCAATAACGGTTAAATGCTAGTATGACTCCATGAGGTAGCAGGGGCTTTCTCCCCTACAGAAGGAAGCTGAGGTGACTTCATTTTGTTTTATATGACTTTATCCATGTCATATAGCGTAAGTGAAAGCTGGGTCCTCACCTGTCTTTACTAAAGAATTATTTTGATTCCGGGTGGGATATACCAAAGATTGTGTGTGTTTACTTCTTAGGTCTTGTGTTTAAACAATTTTCTCTGACACTTAATTCTCAGGTAACTACACTTTCAGTGGCCCATTCTGCCTGTCCTTCATGCACGCAGCGGGTTAAGCCCACTTTTCAGGGCATTTTATTCTTGGTTGGACTGGGGCTCTGTTACTTAGGGACTACAAGAAGGCATCCCGGTCTGCCTGAGGGACGGTCCTAGTCTACAACTGTTATCTAGTGTACTATTTACAAAGATCTTTTTCACTCTCAAGTTTTGGGATTTGGACAATGACTTAAGAGGGGGCTTTTCTGTATTTTTTCCCATCCTAAACTCAACTAGAGGATCACTGCAGTCAAGAAGAGAAACATTTGCTTTGGGAAGGACTGGATATGTGAATGGGATAGAAGCAAGCAAACAAAAAGGGTGCGAGCCATTCTCTAAGCATCGTCCTGGGGATCCCTTTCTGGAGCAAATAATTTTTTGAGGTTATTTACTTTCCGTTTATTCAAATTCTGAAAAATTAAGCTTTCAGGCATTGCTCAGGGACCATAATTAACTACTTTGAAATGAAGAAATTCCCGGTGGCCCTCGCTCATTATGCAGAGCTGCTCTTGTGACAGCCAGCTGGACCACAAATCAATGCCTGCCTTTGGGAGTGCTTTCTGGTGTGATTTTCCAAGGTCTCACGTTCGAAAACTTCATTTGTCTCCTCTGTCCACATTTATAACTTTTCACCCTTTATGGACAAGATCATGTACGCCTCTTGCATGGGGATTTAGCAACCGTAAAGGATAATTGTTTACCTCTAATACACCTCCTATGCCCGTTCCTCCAAGTGAGCTGCGTATTACACCACGTAGCTTATATTTTAATTCAGCACCATCAGTAAGAGGCAGAAATTTTGTTTTACTCTTAATGATTCATATTGGTTCATGTTCATCAGAAAAGGCTGATATTTAAAGGAGCTAAATTCTTTTGTAAATGGAGAATCCTTCCACTGGTGTGAATGAACATTCCTTATACATCAGAATTTGACTTTAAAATGTCTGTAATTTAGAGCATACCTGTTCTCCTTAAATGTCTCACTCACTAGTTCAGAGCCCAAGATGGCATTAGATCTTGCATGGCTCATAACCTACTGTCCCGATATATAGGTTTCATGTCCTACCAACCTAAGTACCCCATCCAATTCTATCAGTTCAATAGTGTCTAAAATTCTTGCGCTTTTCCTAAGCTATTCAGGAAATAAGTGCTGCATACAAGGAGCAATAATGTCTCCCTGGTGTATCTGAGAGAATGACAATTACCACATCATCTATAATTTAGGTTTCTTAATATCATTCCTAGTCACAGGGAACAGAGAAAGGCAAAAACTCAGTTTGGGGGTGTGAGGAAGAAATAATCCTGCTACCTTAACAGCTTCTCCCTTGCAGAGTCCCAAAATGTACCTAAAAATCAAGTGGGTAGCATCTTAAAACCTATATATACGTATACATATATGTATATTATATATATATATATATATATATATATATATATATACACACACACACATATATATAGTAGAACTCTGTACCCTATCCCCAGATAATCAGGTGTACAAGTCTCTGCTAGTGCCTAACGATATGAATTTTTAATAAGAATCCTAGAAAAATGTGGCACACACGATCTAACTCTTTTTGAGTTGAGGAAATTTTTGAAAGTTAGGAGCCATGCCAACCAATTGGTTATGGTGTCCTTGAGGGCTGTGTTGAGAAACATCCTCAGGCTGAACACAGGCACAGTGCGAAAGAGTATAAGTAATGACCACAGTGATGACTAGATTCAGTGACTCAATACTATGAACTCCAATTTTTAATGTGATTCTGTGCCTCAAGGTACAGAGGTGACGAGAACCGGCAGATCACTCCTTATAGGGTGTTCACAGTGAGGAAGTTCTGAGCCTTGTATCTGAAAAACTTCACAGTAAAGGCAGTGGTTCTAACTGGGAATGCTTTCGCTCTACTGTCTCTCCCTGCAGGGGACACTTGGCAATGTCTGGAGACATTTTTGATGGTCAGGATTCTATCCAGGAGAGGGAGGTACTTGTGGCATCTAGTGGACAGAGGCCAGGGATGCAACTAAGCATTCCACCATGCACCGGACAGCCCTTCACAGCAAAGAACGATCAGGTCCAAGATATCAATAGTTCCAGGTTGAAAACCTCTGTTCTAAGGCTCCCTCAGAGCCGGGGCTTATGGAAGAGGCCAGAGCGGTCCCTTACACCCTAGCAATTCCTGTGTCCCTCCATCAGCAGGGGACCGAACCTTCCTCTGTGAGGCAGAACTTAGATTCATTTCCACAGCACAGAAGGGAACGTGGCAGAAGGATCCCCATGTTGAGCACAGGGAAGTATGGCAGCATCCTGGGCCAGGAATGGGGACATCGGGGCTGGTAGCCAGGGGCTCTGCTTTCCTTGTTCAGCTTGAGGGCACCAGGCAACTGCTCCCGGTAGATCCTGACCCTCAAATGATTCCTCCCCATTGTTTACTATGCACCCTGGTGGGGGAACCCTGAGCCAACCAGCAGATAGTTCTTTTAGCTTGTTCAGCAATTTGGTCTTACGATAAAGCGCAAAAAGTTTTTGGGTGATTTATAACCCACCAAAGAAGTCCTGGACCAAATTCTAGATCCTAATTCTAGCTCTGCTACTTCTAAGCACTGAGAACTTAGCCACAAACAGCTCTAACGAAGAGGATCCCATGCCTGGCTGCCCATCTGAATCACCTGTGGAGTTTCTTGTTCTGTTTCTAACGCGGATGGCCTGGCTCTCCCACCAGTCCCAGTGCATTGGTGTCCCGGGAGAATGAAGTCCAGGCGTGTGGGTTTCACAGAATCCCTCTGGAGCGTCTGATCATGACAAATAGCAACTTCCTGCCAAATGCTGAGCAAAGACTTCCACAGCATTATTTCATTTGATCTTCCCAACAACCTCGTGAGAAGATGACTACTAATCATCTCAACTTCACAGAGAGGATAAGTCACCTTTTTGAGGTAGCATAGCTAGTTAGTATTAGAGCCGGGACTTGAAGCCAGGCAGTCAGACTCCAGAGAACAGGCTCTTAATCATTAAGTCTCCAGGCTCACCTGTTTTGTGTCAAACCTTGTGAAACATTGATCCAGTGCTTTGAGCCTGACCCATGGGGAGAAACAGAGAAAGAAAATACTGAAACAACCTATATGATGATAGGGTGATTTCTGGAAATCATCTGTTGGTACCACTTATGCAAGAATACCTTCACTTTCAGCTTGATGAGTGCTACTTTTACTTTATTAAAATGTCATCAGATATAAACAAAACACTTTTTGCACCACACAAAACCCTGGTGATAAAGACAGTGAGATTTATCGTTGGCGGCAGGCTGGATGCTATCAGGGAGCAGGTAGTGCAGTTGGCAGGGGGAGCGTGATCTGTGGGATATGGAAGAAGAATCCCCTCCAGTTACCACCATATCTCATCACAACCACAGAAGCATATATGCAAATGGAAATGCCAACACTTCACGATCCTCTCAAAACATACGACTTGCCTGCCAACAGCTGACAGAACAGCCTTATCCTACTTCTGGCTGTGAATGTAAGGACTGTAATACACTTTGTAGGGTGTGCTCCCTGC
>NW_006774921.1:205663-208387 GCF_000442215.2 Lipotes vexillifer
TGCTGAACATAAGTGTTAGACCCACACTGTACTGCAGTGAGTGCGAACACTGCAGAGAGACCCTAGAGATCATCTAGTCCGCCCATGAATTTTTTTTTTTTTTAAGGGAAACTTAGGTTCAACACAGGAAAGGAACTGCAAGTGTACAATGTATTTGGAGCAGAATTCAGGGCAGGACCTAAGTCTCCTGGCTCCCAGTCTAGGGCTCTTTCTAGAGCCTATTTAAAAATAAAACTTGACTTTTCCCTACTTTCCGTTTGTACATTATTTTGTTGGGGACCACTGGGGGGACAACCTGAACTATCAGACAAAAAACTAGTAATGATATTCAGAAAAACAAGGAGAGAAAGAACTCTTTCTTGGCAAAGAAATAAATATATGCATCCACAGTCATGTCTGCTTTGTATTAACAACATTTGCTTCTTTAAAAAAAAAAAAGATCCTGTAAAGATGCTTGGAAATTTGTTACTTCAAATAGTTCTTATCTGCCCCCCTCTTGATTCTCACAGGCTGTACCAACTTAAAATGCTGACAACAGGCAAAAATTGCCTAAGTAGAATTTACCAGAGCGTGGGCTCTTAAAGACCAAGGTTAAAACTTTCTGACACTGAACTACAAATTTACAACCAGACATTAACCTTTTCATGTTTTGGCACCTGGAGAGTTGCTGGTTTAGACTATATTGGTCTTGAGGATAGGATAATTGACTTTTTACTGTCTGTACCCAATGGCAAATGGCGTACAAGAATTTACAAACTAAGCTTCCAGGTACTATTGATTAAAAAAAAAAAAAAAAAAAAAGCGTGGTCTGCCGCTGGGTTGAACGGAACTTAACGTTCTCTGTGTTTCTTCTCCCTTGCAGGGCACGTGCACATCACAGACTTCAACATTGCTACGATGCTACCTGTGGAGATGTGCATCACCACCATGGCCGGCACCAAGCCTTACATGGGTATGGGCCCCCTGAGCCGCCATAGCGACTAAGAGGAAGGCTTTTTTATTCATTCCTGTAGACACCACGTACCACAGGTTCAATCATCTGTAGGGCCTTGCAGCTAGAAATGACAAGTCCCCCTCTGACTTCACCTAGAGAGCTTCTAATTTCACAGGCCTGCGGTGAGCCTCAGGAATCTCCTTTTAGCAAGCACCCACTCTGATCTTGATTCAGGAGAGTCACGGATTACATGTAAAAACACTATTTTATGAGTTATTAAGGACAGTTTCTACCTACTTCCTGATGAAGAATATTAATAATTAATTCAATAAATATCTACTAATTGCCTCTGTGTACTCAGCACTGTTTCAGGTGCTGGTGGTCCTGCAGGGAGCAAAACATACAAGGTCTCCAGCCCATGGAGCTTACCTTCTAGTAAAAGGAGTTAAAAAAAAAAAAAAATAGAATCAAACAGAGAAGGTACAGCCATAAGTAGGATGGTAATAAGTGACATAAGTATTATTATAACCATGATTTACATAATCCTGCATAACATGCATAGGGCTGTAAGTTCACAAAGTACCTTCCAGTTATAATTTTGGTTTTAGGTTTATCACCACAACAGTCCCATGGATAATTCACAGGTGAAATATTGGAACTTGAAATTAAAGGCAAGGAGCAATGCCACTTTCTTTCAATATTTCATTCTCTTCCTCATGGAACTAAAGAGAGAGAGATGAGAACTGTGCAGGGCCACCTCACTTTCCAAGAGAAAGAAATCATCTGTGGGGAAAAATGAGCCTGATTTTATATGGTATTTGAACAACTGCAAGTTCCTGGCTTCCAATTATCAGTGGGGGGAAGAAGCCTCCTTTGTCCTTCTAAAATAATGGACACATATAATTCAGCCTATTTTCTTGCCTGAAACCCATGGTACTCAAATGATGAAAAGGAATCTCTGAGACTGCTGGTCTGATGAGTTTATTCCCCAGGTTTCCTGGGTTTCCATATTAAGGGCTATTTGCTTGGAGCCAAATCGGAAAATGTGCATCTGGGTTTTCTAAGCCTGGTTTCCATGGTGAGAGGAGTAAAGGAAGATCATCTTTGTTTTCTCTCCCCGGTGATTTTAAATACAATATCCGTATAATTTGATTCTCCTAAAAGTTGGCATTTCCAGTCTTTTCATGACATAGAGCTAGGAAACTGGAATCCAGTCAAGTTTCTCTGCACCTCTCCACCCTCACCCTTATAATTAACAATTACTAATATTTATTGAAAGCCTTCTAGGGACCAGACAATGTGTTAAATGTTCTGCATTCATTAACTCATTAATTTTTTCTCAACAACCCTGTGAGGCAAACTGTAATTATCACCATTTTACAATGAGGAAAATAAGAAGCTAAGTAATTTGCTCAAGATCATATGGCTAATAATTGAAAAAGCCTAGATTTAAAGCAAGCTCGTTCTGACTTTAGAAAACCAAGCTTCTCCCTAAAAGAGACAGAAATTTAAAAGCTTATGTATTTATGATTCTTAAATAGATGTAAGCCAAATTAGGTACGCCATGCTCTTAGAAATGTTTCTAGTTTTATTTTTAAAAATGAATATCTGACTGTCAACGCTTATATTTTCATCCAGAAGTTGTTCTCGCCTTTGATTTTTGGATGGGACTCTTCCTAAGAGGTATCACAGGCAGAAGTCTGCTTTCTCTTTTTAAAAATTATATTCCCAATAATTTGGTAAAATCTACCTAACAGACATTCACCAGCACTCATTTTATAGCATTCCTG
>NW_006774921.1:208397-214950 GCF_000442215.2 Lipotes vexillifer
TTCCTGCAGAATGTAATTAGCAATTAACCAGAAAGAAAAAAAATTCTAAAAAGAAAGAAAACTAGGATGAAATACTGAATGAAGATTATAGGAATATACAACATTTTCTAATGTAAGATGCTTAGCATAATATACAGCAGTTCCTCGACTCTGGCAATAAGAAGATGAGCTGTCTGTCAGTTTGTTTGTTTTTTTAACATCTTTATTGGCGTATAATTGCTTTACAATGGTGTGTTAGTCTCTGCTTTATAACAAAGTGAATCAGCTATACATATACATATATCCCCATATCCCCTCCCTCTTGCATCTCCATCCCCCCACCCTCCCTATCCCACCCCTTGTCTGTCAGTTCTTAAGCACCTGCGCCCAACAAGGAAGTTTTACTTTTTTGAATTCCTCATCTTCTACCTCCTTTGCTCTTTCCAATCAACTCCAATCCCTCCTTCTCCCAACCCGTGGTCTGTGTAAATATCTCGCTTAGAGCTTAACCAATTAAAACATTCCCCTTCTCCAAATTAACCAAACCAAACAAACAGATATACTATGGAAAATGTGTAAAATGCTGATTAAGCAATGGGGAAATTAATCTCTCTACTTGTAGATATTTAGGGTTTCCTTCCAGACCTTTATTCTGTATACACACAAACACATTTTTTAAAGTTGGATCATACTGGAGTTTTGCAACCTAAATTTTCACTTTAAAATGTAATAATAGGCATCTTATAGTGAGAATCTATCATGTCCCAAGCATTTTGCTAAGTTTTTAACATTATATCATTAAATTTTCAAAGCACCTCAACGAAATATGTTTTCATACATTAAAAATAATCAGGCCTACAGAGAAAGCGACATGATTATAATCACAGAGCAAGCAACTGGCAGAGCACAAAGTTAAATCCAAATCGAAAACGTCTCAAGTCTGGAATGTTGATGCTGATGACAACAGAGCAGGAGGGGTAATGGCTGACATTTACTGAGGTCTTCCTATTGGCCAAGCACTGTCCTAAGTGCATGTGTGACATCATTTAAACTAAAAGCGATTCAGTGAGGGATGCCAGAGTCTAACCCTCCACACGCTGCTGTGCTATCTCTCCGCCTCCTAGCAATAAGCGTGTCTCAGCCAGAACGGAAACCACTTCTCTCTGACTTCAGAGCCCGGCTCTGCACAACGGCTGCATCAAAATCTACTGAACCAATTCTTTATTGTTGAATTTTCGGTTATTTCTCATTTTGTGATATAAATAAATTTGTGATAGGAATCCTGTTAGCAGAAATATGTGCTACAACTTTTTTCCCGTGATAAATCCCCATTCAAGGAATTTCTGGTCAAAGGGTATATACGATAACGCATTTCCCTCCAGAAAGTTTGCCTTGATTTCTACTCATTTGCTCTGGAAGCATCTGAGGATATTCACTTCCTTGCATCCTCACCAGGGCTGCACTGTCAATATCTTAATCTTCGCAAAAAAGATAAGTGAAAACGGTACCTCATTATGACATTAAAATTGCTTTTATTTTACTTCTTTTGTAAATTGCCTGTTCATGTTCCTTGCCCATTTTCTATTAGTGTTAATACATTTTTTTCTATTTCTTATTATGTAAAGAATTCTTGACCTTTACATATAAAGGATATTAAATTCTAATGTATCATGTGTTATAAATATAATTTCCTACTTTTTAGTTGCTGTTGTTCTTATAGCATTTTTGACATGATGTTCCTAACATCAAACCCTTAGTTATATTCTTTTGTAGTCTATTCTATTATTTTTAAATGTTATACTCCATTTATAGTTATTATAAAATATTGGCTACATTCCCTGTATTGCACAGTATGTACTTGTAGCTTATTTTATACCTAACAGTAGTTTGTATGTTTTAATCCCCTACCCTTATATTGCCCCTCCCCCCATATTGCCCCTCCTCTCTTCCCTCCCCCCACTGGTAACCACTAGTTTGTTCTCTATAACTGTGAATTTGCTTCTTTTTCGTTATATTCACTAGTTTGTTGTATTTTTTCTTTTTCTTTTTTTAAATGTTTTAAACATCTTTATTGGAGTATAATTGCTTTACAATGGTGTGTTAGTTTCTGCTTTAAAACAAAATGAATCAGTTATACATATACATATGTTCCTGTATCTCTTCCCTCTTGCATCTCCCTCCCTCCCACCCTCCATATCACACCCCTCTAGGTGGACACAGAGCATGGAGCTGATCTCCCTGTGCTATGTGGCTGCTTCCCACTAGCTATCTATTTTACGTTTGGTAGTGTATATATGTCCATGCCAGTCTCTCACTTTGTCCCAGCTTACCCTTCCCCCTCCCCGTGTCCTCAAGTCCATTCTCTAGTAGGTCTGTGTTTTTATTCCCATCTTGCCCCTAGGTTCTTCATGACCATTTTTTTTTTTTTAAGATTCCATATATATGGGTTAGCATATGGTATTTGTTTTTCTCTGACTTACTTTGCTCTGTATGACAGACTCTAGGTTCATCCACCTCACTACAAATAACTCAATTTCGTTTATTTTTATGGCTGAGCAATATCCCATTGTATATATGTGCCATATCTTCCTTATCCATTCATCTGTTGATGGATACTTAGGTTGCTTCCATGTCCTGGCTATTGTAAATAGAGCTGCAATGAACATTTTGGTACATGACTCTTTTTGATGTTGTATTTTTTAGATTCCATATATAAGTGATATTATACAGTATTTGTCTTTCTCTGATTTATTTCACTTAGCATAATACCCTGCAAGTTCATCCATGTTGTTGCAAATGGCAAAATTTCATTCTTTTTTATGGCAGAGTAGTATTCCATGGTATATATCTACCACATCTTCTTTATCCATTCATCTGTTGATGAACACTTAGGTTGCTTCCAGATCTTAAACCATTAGTCTTTTTACTTTATAGTTTCTACCTTTGATGATATTCTTGGCAAGATCTTCTTACCTCTAGATTTTCGACATGGTTACCTATATTCTTATTTTTGTGATAGTTTAATTTTTCTTAATCCAGCTATATATGTGGTAAGATATACAGTAAGGATATGACTTCATTTTTGTTATATTCTTAAATAATTGTTTTGAGACCATGTATCAAATAAGATCCCATACATGCTGATTTGAAACATGTTCATCATAAACTAAGTATTTTTATGTACTAGCATCTATATTCTGTGGCTTTCAAATCAATTATTGTAGCTTTATAATGTGGTTTAACACATGGAATGCAAGTCTCTTTATCCTTTTTCAGAAAACCTTTATTATTCACATATTTTGTAGAGGAAATTTAGAATCATTTTTGTAAATTCCATGAATTATTTCTGTTGTACTATATTTATATATCAGTTTTTGGCCCCTTTCTTTATGTCCTGAGCAGAAGCTACTGTCCAGTTGCTTTAAAATCTGAAAGCCAAATAATGGAAATCCAAATAGCTAATAAAGGTAATAAAGCATGGGCAAGCTTATTAGTAATCAGGAAAATGCCAATTTAAACCACAATGGAAGACCATTACATACCCACTAGATTGGAAAAGTCACAAAGTTAGTTAATGTCGAGTGTGGATAAGGAGGTTGAGCAAAGTCTCATGCGTTGCTAGTCAGAGCGTTAATTGGTACAACCACTGTGGTAAATAGTTTGGCATTATCTAGCATGGGTGAAGATGCACAGCCCATCCCAGAATTTCCCCTCCCAGAAATGTAACCTAAAGACGTGTGGACTTAGAGGAGTCTTACATGTGCAGGAATGTTCATGAGAGCATTATTCAAAATACTCCAAATTGAAAACAGTCCAAATGGCTATTAAAAGTAGGAAAGGTAGGTAAATGACAGTGTATTCATATGGCTTTGAATGTGAACAAACTATGTGCAGCAAGTTGGATAAATTTTATACACATAAAGTTGAACAAGCAAGTCACCGAAGAAAACAAGCAGTAAGATTTAACACACACACACACAACACACATACCCATGTTATATATATGCACAAATACATACACATATATGTTATACACACATCTGTTATATATACATAATGTTATATACATATCTATATGTACACAACATACATATAACATATGTACTACTAAAATAGGCAAAACTAAGGTGTTGCTTAGAAATGCATACACAGGTAGTAAATCTATGTAGAAAGGCAAGAAGAAAATTACCGACAGAAATTCAGGATAGTGGTTACTTCTATGGTTGTAAACAGGATAGGACCCAGTGGTGGAGTCAAGATTCTATATTGTGCCCTGTGTAAGGTTACGTGGCCATTTACTTATAACTGCTTGTTAATTTTTCTTTTATGTTATATTTACTTTTCCGAATGGAAGTATGGAAATAGTTTAAGAACTAAATGAAATACTCAACGTCTTTTTTGAAGGAAACTTAGTCCCTCTTCACCTCTATTTGTACCATCTCAGGAGCAAGGAGTCCTCCTGCAGGGTTGATGGAAGCCCTCAGCATCTCCCTGCCCTGACTTTTCAGCTCTTTGAGGGCTCAAAGAATTACCCATCTGTTATGCTTTTGTATGTTGCCATCATGTTTTTTCTTAGTGTTCTCCCAAAATTCCTCAATGCCTAGCATACCATGAATATTTGTTGAATGAATGAATGCATATTCAAGTGTCTTCATGCCGGAAAACAGTAAGTAGATGAGGATTCTACTCGTATAAACTCCAAGGGTGGTCCAAGACGACAGAATACACAGCTTTCATAGAGTGATGTTTATGCTGGTGGATAATTTCTTAGCACAGTTGTCTGTTTATCCCTCAAAGTTCTCTGCAGCTTCTCTCAGATATCTGTCACCTGTCACCTGGAGGGACTACGTCATCTACAGATGACTTGCTGTGAGATACTGATAAGGGAAAGCAGAAGTATAGCCCACTCCATCCAGTCTGTGGGAGCACCGTGGGCTCAGGACCATTTCTCCCAAATTGCATGGGGAGCTGTGACTTGCAGAAAGAATGCAGTGACGCATGAAAGTTGAATCCACCAGGGAATGAAGCTTCCTTAGTTCCGCTACGGCGGGCTTTTATAGTCTGGGTCAACCCCGGACGTTGGGATGTCAACATTCTACCTCTCTAATTGGATGTTGCCCACAGGATTTTACTTGAAATTGAGTGCACCAGGCAGGGCAAACCTGTATGCAGGTCCCACATCACACCAATTTCCTTTGTCCAGAGCCAGCACCTCACTACCAGAGGCTTGGGTCAAGTGTGCAGCTTTTGGCTAGGTAAAATTCCCATTATTATGGATGTTTGCCTCTCTAGAAGAGTGCCTAGTTTTTCGAGTACTTTCCAGGTGCCAGACACTGTGCTGAGATTTTTGGCATGCATTATTATCTCATTTAGTTTCTCACCTCTGTAGGAACTGCTTTCTCATTGTTCTGATTTTGCTGATGAAGATTCTCAAGCTCAGCCCACTGACTCGTTTAAGGTCACAATAAGTGGTGAAGGCAGTTTGTGAACACAGACAGCCTGGTTTCAGCTAATGTTTGCAACCAGGGCTTGATGGATTGACTCAGTATTGTTCATTCTTTTAACCAATTTCTGTTGAGTGACACTAAATGCCAGATTCGGTACTGGACAAGCAAACAGAGAAGAGACCTGCCCTTGCTTTGCACTTCATGTTCCCCACTCCATCCCTCAGGAGTTAGGTATATTCTTGGAAGGGTGTGTAGAAGGTAGAAGGTTCTCAGTGTGTTAGAGAACACATAACTAGGGGTCTCCACTGGGGTAAGATTGACTGAGGTTCTGCCTTCCACTGGAGCCTATTCACAGAACTATGGGACAAAGTGTCAATGCCCCACAAGTGATGGAAAACCGAGTCTCTCTCAGAGTGCCCCGCCCTTTCTCCTCTCCCTCACCCCCAGTACAGGCTGCAAATGCTGCCTTTGCCTCTTCCAGATGACTGTGAGATGGAGAGTCAATCCCACGTAGCTGGAACTAAATTCTGAACAATGTTTGCAGCAGTAATACAAATTTACATCCTGTTCACAGCCCTTCCAAATCAAGACAATGAATATAACCTCTTCTCGGCCTTCCTGCTTTCAGAGTCAGCCACACATTTGAGGCCTGATGGGATCCAATTTTTCATAGGTGCATGTTCTAAGTCAGAGAAGAATTTGTCCATTAAGGGCTGTGTATGCCTGTGTGTGTTGGTGATGAATGAGAAAGACTAGAAAATTAGAAACTTTTGCCTGCAGTGAGCAATGTAGCAATGGATGATAAACACACATAAAAGTGTTTGTACCCTTTTCCCTGGTAATTCGCCTTTGGAGGAACATGTTGGGAAGATAGATTTGTTAATGTCTCAGGGAGTAAAACTGACCTAACTCTTCTGTGTTTCTCAGCACCTGAGATGTTCAACTCCAGAAGAGAAGCAGGTTATTCCTATGCTGTTGACTGGTGGTCACTGGGAGTGACAGCATATGAGCTGTTGAGAGGCCGGGTACAGTAGAATTACATTTCTCTTTAGTTACTCTTCCAGCAAGTTTCATTTTTACAGTGAAAGGATTGATTTTTTTTTTTTTTTTTTTTTTTTTTTCAAAAA